>NC_087151.1:16825000-16862500 GCF_035594125.1 Scylla paramamosain
TCTTTCCCTCTCCTCTCCCGTCTCTCCCTCTCCTCTCCCTTTCTCTCCCTCTCCCTTTCTCTCCCTCCCTCTCCCTCCTGTCTCTCCCTCTCTTTCCCGTCTCTCCCTCTCTCCTCTCCCGTCTCTCCCTCTCTTTCCCTCTCTCTCCCTCTCTTTCCCTCCCTCTCCCTCTCTTTCCCTCTCTTTCCCTCTCTCCCTTTCTCTCCCTCTCTTTCCCTCTCTTTCCCTCTCTCCCTTTCTCTCCCTCTCTTTCCCTTTCTCTCCCATCTCTCCCTCTCTTTCCCTTTCTCTCCCGTCTCTCCCTATCTTTCCCATCTCTCCCTCTCTTTCCCTTTCTCTCCCGTCTCTCCCTATCTTTCCCTTTCTCTCCCTCTCTCTCCCTCTCTCTCCCTCCCTCTCCCTCCTGTCTCTCCCTCTCTTTCCCTCTCTTTCCCGTCTCTCCCTCTCCTCTCCCGTCTCTCCCTCTCTCTCCCTTTCTCTCCCTCTCTTTCCATCTCTCCCCCTTTCTCTCCCGTCTCTTCCTCTCTCTCCCTCTTTCCATCTCTCCCTTTCTCTCCCGTCTCTCCCTCTCTCTCCCTCCCTTTCCATCTCTCTCCCTTTCTCTCCCGTCTCTCCCTCCCTTTCTCTCCCATCTCTCCCTCTCTCTCCCTCTCCTCTCCCTCTCTCCTCTCCCTCTCTCCCTCTCTCCCTTTCTCTTCCGTCTTTCCCTCTCCTCTCCCTCTCTTTCCCTCTCCTCTCACTTTCTCTCCCGTCTTTCCCTCTCCTCTCCCTCTCTTTCCCTCTCTTTCCCTCTCCTCTCCCTCTCCTCTCCCTCTCCTCTCCAGTCTCTCCCTCTCTTTTCCTCTCTCGTCTCTCCCTCTCCTCTCCCGTCTCTCCCTCTCTCTCCCTCTCTTTCCCTCTCCTCTCCCGTCTCTCCCTCTCTCTTCCTTTCTCTCCCTCTCTCTCCCTATCTCCCTCCCTCTCCCTCCCGCCTCTCCCTCTCTTTCCCTCTCTCTTACAGGCGTATAGAGTTCACCGTAGGGTGAATAGTAGAACTTCCTTTCATCCTTTCCTATGAAAATTTCCATGTCAGTTTTTCCATACTGCATGGTACTTTTCCCAACTATTTCCATGCCAGCGCAAGCTGGAGGGAGTGGGGGTGGGGAGGAGCCTTCTGCTATGCTGTCCTGTCTCTCTTCACTGTAGCTAGTTAGAAGTAGTTACCAAACAGCCTTGCAAGGACCAAAAGGTCTGTTGCTGTTTGGCTTTCCTTTGTATTCCTTTGTATTTCTCTCCCTCTCCTCTCCCTCTCTCTCTTTGCCTCTCCTCTCCCTCTCCTCTCTCTCTTTCCCTCTCCTCTCCCTCTCTTTCCCTCTCCTCTCCCTCTCTTTCCCTCTCCTCTCCCTCTCCTCTCTCTTTTTCTTTCCCTCTCCTCTCCCTCTCTTTCCCTCTCCTCTCCCTCTCTCTCTCTCTCTCTCTCTCTCTCTCTCACTCCCTCTCCTCTCCCTCTCTTTTCCTCTCCTCTCCCTCTCTTTTCCTCTCCTCTCCCTCTCTTTTTCTCTCCTCTCCCTCTCTTTCCCTCTCCTCTCCCTCTCTCTCTTTTCCTCTCCTCTCCCTCTCTCTCTTTCCCTCTCCTCTCCCTTTCCTCTCCCTCTCCTCTCCCTCTCTTTCCCTCTCTTATCCCTCTCTTTCCCTTTCCTCTCCCTCTCCTCTCCCTCTCTTTCCCTCTCCTCTCCCTCTCCCCTCTCTCTCTTTCCCTCTCCTCTCCCTCTCCCCTCTCTCTCTTTCCCTCTCCTCTCCCTCTCTTCCCCTCTCCTCTCCTTCTTTCCCTCCCCTCTCCCTCTCTTTCCCTCCCCTCTCCCTCTCCCTCTCTTTCCCTCTCTCCCTCTCCTCTCCATCTCTTTCCCTCTCCTCTCCCTCTCCTCTCCCTCTCTTTCCCTCTCCTCTCCCTCTCTTTCCCTCTCCTCTCACTCTCTTTCCCTCTCCTCTCACTCTTTCCCTCTCCCTCTCACTCTCTTTCCCTCTCCTCTCCCTCTCTTTCCCTCTCCTCTCCCTCTCTTTCCCTCTCCTCTCCCTCTCTTTCCCTCTCTTTCCCTCTCCTCTCCCTCTCTTTCCTTCTCTTTCCCTCTCCTCTCCCTCTTTCCCTCTCTTCTCCCTCTCTTTCCCTCTCCTCTCCCTCTCTTTCCCTCTCTTTCCCTCTCCCTCTCCCTCTCTTTCCCTCTCTTTCCCTCTCCTCTCCCTCTCTTTCCCTCTCTTTCCCTCTCCTCTCCCTCTCCTCTCCCTCTCCTATCCTTCTCTTTCCCTCTCCTCTCCCTCTCTTTCCCTCTCCTCTCCCTCTCTCTCCCGTCTCTCCCCCTCCTCTCCCTCTTCTTTCTCTCCTCTCTCTCCCGTCTCTTCCCTCTCTCTTCCTCTCTCTCCCGTCTCTCCCCCGTCTGTCTCCCGTCTCTCTCTCTCTCTCTCTCTCTCTCTCTCTCTCTCTCTCTCTCTCTCTCTCTCTCTCTCTCCCCCGTCTCTCCACCTCCTCTCCCTCTCTCTCCCGTCTCCCCTCCTCCTCTCCTCCCTCTCTCTGGTCTCTCCCCCTCTCTCTCCCGTCTCTCCCCCTCTCCTCTCCCGTCTCTCTCCCTCTCCTCTCCTGTCTCTCTCCCTCTCCTCTCCCGTCTCTCTCCCTCTCCTCTTCCTCTCTCTCTCCCCGTCTCTCTCCCTCTCCTCTCTCTCTCTCTCTCTCTCTCTCTCTCTCTCTCTCTCTCTCTCTCTCTCTCTCTCTCTCTCTCTCTCTCCCTCTCTTTCCTTCTCTTTCCCTCTCCTCTCCCTCTTTCCCTCTCTTCTCCCTCTCTTTCCCTCTCCTCTCCCTCTCTTTCCCTCTCTTTCCCTCTCTTTCCCTCTCCTCTCCCTCTCTTTCCCTCTCCTCTCCCTCTCCTATCCTTCTCTTTCCCTCTCCTCTCCCTCTCTTTCCCTCTCCTCTCCCTCTCTTTCCCTCTCCTCTCCCTCCTCTCCCTCTCTCTCCCCCTCCTCTCCCTCTTCTTTCTCTCCTCTCTCTCCCGTCTCTTCCCTCTCTCTTCCTCTCTCTCCCGTCTGTCTCCCGTCTCTCTCTCTCTCTCTCTCTCTCTCTCTCTCTCTCTCTCTCTCTCTCTCTCTCTCTCTCTCTCTCTCTCTCTCTCTCTCTCTCCCGTCTCTCCTTCTCTCCCGTCTCTCCCTCTCCTCTCCCGTCTCTCCCTCTCCTCTCCTCTCCCGTCTCTCCCTCTCCTCTCCTCTCCCGTCTCTCTCCCTCTCCTCTCCTCTCCCGTCTCTCTCCCTCTCCTCTCCTCTCCCGTCTCTCTCCCTCTCCTCTCCCTCTCGTCTCTCTCCCTCTCTCTCCCGTCTCTCCCTCCTCTCCCTCTCCTCTCTCTCTCTCTCTCTCTCTCTCTCTCTCTCTCTCTCTCCCCGTCTCTCCACATCCTCTCCCGTCTCTCCTTCTCTCCCGTCTCTCCCCCTCCTCTCCCGTCTCTCCCCCTCCTCTCCCGTCTCTCCCTCTCCTCTCCTCTCCCCGTCTCTCTCCCTCTCCTCTCCCTCTCGTCTCTCTCTCTCTCGTCTCTCTCCCTCTCGTCTCCCTCTCGTCTCTCTCCCTCTCGTCTCCCTCTCGTCTCTCTCCCTCTCGTCTCCCTCTCGTCTCTCTCCCTCTCGTCTCCCTCTCGTCTCTCTCCCTCTCGTCTCTCTCTCGTCTCTCTCCCTCTCGTCTCCCTCTCGTCTCTCTCCCTCTCGTCTCTCTCTCTCGTCTCTCTCCCTCTCGTCTCCCTCTCGTCTCTCTCCCTCTCGTCTCCCTCTCGTCTCTCTCCCTCTCCTCTCCCTCTCGTCTCTCTCCCTCTCCTCTCCCTCTCGTCTCTCTCCCTCTCCTCTCCCTCTCGTCTCTCTCCCTCTCCTCTCCCTCTCGTCTCTCTCCCTCTCCTCTCCCTCTCGTCTCTCTCCCTCTCCTCTCCCTCTCGTCTCTCTCCCTCTCCTCTCCCTCTCGTCTCTCTCCCTCTCCTCTCCCTCTCGTCTCTCTCCCTCTCCTCTCCCTCTCGTCTCTCTCCCTCTCCTCTCCCTCTCGTCTCTCTCCCTCTCCTCTCCCTCTCGTCTCTCTCCCTCTCCCTCTCCCTCTCGTCTCTCTCCCTCTCCTCTCCCTCTCGTCTCTCTCTCTCTCCTCTCCCTCTCGTCTCTCTCCCTCTCCTCTCCCTCTCGTCTCTCTCCCTCTCCTCTCCCTCTCGTCTCTCTCCCTCTCCTCCTCCCTCCCGTCTCGTCCTCTCTCCTCTCCCTCTCGTCTCCCTCCCTCTCCTCTCCCTCTCGTCTCCCTCCCTCTCCTCTCCCTCTCGTCTCTCTCCCTCTCCTCTCCCTCTCGTCTCTCTCCTCTCCTCTCGTCTCTCTCTCCTCTCCCTCTCGTCTCTCTCCCTCTCCTCTCCTCTCCCTCTCGTCTCCCTCTCGTCTCTCTCCCTCTCGTCTCTCTCCCTCTCCTCTCCCTCTCGTCTCTCTCCCTCTCCTCTCCCTCTCGTCTCTCTCCCTCCCGTCTCTCCCTCTCCCTTTTCTCTCTTTTCCTTTTTTTTTTACACAAAATACATAGTTAAAGAGAATGTTATAAAATAGTTTTACATGTAATATATCACTTTACAGGCTAATGGGAACATTTTTAGTGTTTCCTATCTAAAAGCCTAACTCTAAATGTTACTAACAATTGTTATTCTGTGATTATGGCAACCAGACGTTCACACATTCCTCGAATTGCTGCAGATTAATTTTACTGAAGTCTATCTGTGCAGCAATTAAGGTGTTCCATAGTTTACCATAATGATGGACGTACTGGCGTTGATGGTGCCAAGTACGGCATCGAAACTGAAATAATTCAGCAGGCATTAAAGTGACAGCCCGGGTGGTTACTTGTGCCCGCCGCAGGGGCTGGCGGAGAGCTTGGAGATGCGGGATTCGCTGTTGCTGTATTTTGTACATCACAGCGAGACCCGCTACGTCCCGGCGATGTTGAAGGGAGTGAAGCTTTGGCTCATTTCTGTCCCCACTGTCCTTTATGAGCCTCACTGCCCGAGCCTGTACCCTGTCCAGGAGGGAAAGATGCCTGCTCGCCGCTCCTCCCCAAGCAAGGCACGAGTACTCCACGAGTACTCCAGGGAGGAACGAACTTGACCCTTGTATAAGATCTCCAGGCCTTTGTCGTCAAGGAGCCACGACATCCTCCTGAGTAACGCCAGCTTACCCGAGGCCTCCCTGGCTAGACGCTCTATGTGGTGCCTGAAGGTCAGCGTGGAGTCATATGTGACCCCCAGTACATCCATCTCGTCTTGCCGCCGTATAGCTTGCCCCTCAAGGCTGAGTTGGAGGGGCGTCCTCGACCTTGAGATGATTGACATTTGTGTTTTATTTGGGGCAAATTTTACTAGCCACTTCCTGCCCCACGACACATTGCGGTTCAGGGTGACGTTCATGTGGTCAGCCATGTCAGTCTCCTCCCCTGGGCTGTAGTTCTGAGCCAGCGTGAGGTCATCAGCATAAGCTCTTACACTGGGGATTAAGTACAGGAGGTCGTTTATGTAGATGTTCCAGAGCAGAACCCGAGACAGCTTCCCTGAGGAACACCTGCTCTTACTGCATGCTGTTCAGACTCCTGGCCATCAATGACCACTTTGAAATTCCTCTCTCAAGTAATCACCAAACAGCAACAAGAGGGGCCCATCCACACCTTCTGCACGGAGCTTTGCAAGGAGACCTGCATGCCACACCTTGTCAAAGGCCCCTTCGATGTCAAGGGCAACAACTGCAGTGGCCTTCTGCGTCCAGAGCAGCACTCCACTCCGAGGCGAGCAGCAGGTGCAGGTCAGCGGCCACACAGTAGGTGGTGCTTCTCAAGGTGCTCTGTGACTCTTGAGGCCACTATGGACTCGAGCACCTTGCTGAGCACAGGCAGGAGGGACACCGGACGATAGTTTTTAGCCACTGTTTTTTTTTTTTTCATTTTTCTTGTGTACTGGCACAACACTAGCCACTTTCCAGATACTTGGCCACCTGCTGGTCCGTAAGCACTGGTTGAATATCGTAGAGAGTGGGCGAGCCAGCTCATCAGCACACTGGCGAAGAAGGCGTGGGCTAACGTTATCAGGACCCACTGGTTTTGTTACGTCAAGTTTTGAAAGCACTGCCTTCACTTCCACTTCACTCGTTGTGGCAAATGATAATTTTTCTTTCACTATGTTTGGTGGTGAGGGTGGAGGTCTTTTAGGGTTGGAGACACACATCTTATCAGTGAAGTGCTTGGCCAGGAGGTTTGCTTTATCTCGGGCAGACTGCGCTATCGTGCCGTCATCCCGGTGGAGGGGAGGAATGGTGCTCCCCCTAGACACACCTTGTTGCTCCTTAACAAGACTTCACCAGCATTTGGACCCCACCTGGCCGCCCCGCAGCTTTCTCTTGAGATCTGTCACCCATTGGTTAGAAGCCCAGTCTTGAGTAGCCCTCATGTAGTTGGTTGCCTCCTTGTGTCGCTGTCTGTTCCAGACTGTGGGATGCCTCTTATAGGCGAGCCAGGCATGATACTTTGCGTCGGAGGCAGCTCGACATTCTGGCCCAAACCAGGGTTGGTCTGATGCCTTGGTTTGGTGTGTGGAGTGGGGCACCCAACGGTCCTGCAGAGTGTGAAGCAGCTCGGTGAACTGCCCCACCTGCTGGTCAGTGTTTCCACATAACACATCCCAGTCAGTAGTTTTGAGGGAGGCTCGCATAGCCTGCCAATTTGCCTTCTTCCACCTCCACAGTGTTCGAGTGTAGCACTCCTCACGCGGCCTCTTGAAACTTATCCTTGTGAGGACTGCCACATGCTCCGAGGTGCCTACAAAGTCTAGGGAAGAACACTGTATGGTATCGGAGGGAAGGTCGGTCACGACTGGATCGAGGGATGATCCAGAGCGGTGGGTGGGAAAGGTGACATAGTTGTGCAAGTCGTGCACAACCATGAGTGTGTTAAATGTTTCGCGCACTGTGTTTTGGTTTAAGTCCCCAATAATTATCACATTTTCACACTTATTTGCTACCATCATTGCGTCTATATTCACTGTCAGGTAGTCAATGAGTAAAGTGCCCTGTGACGGGGGGCGATAACACCCAACACACAAACCTTTCCCGTTTCTGTCTGTGACTTTTAACACTAGTAATTATACGATTAAGCGAGTACTTACCGGTACGATGGTTGATCGTAATTTCACGAACAGTTAACTGCGTCACTGAGGTAGTAAATGAGATGCCAGTAGCGGACGCAGCAAGCCAGTCCTTTAGAGAGGTTTGAGGAAGCAGCCAACCATTGACAAGGAGGCACATCAGTAGGAAAGAACCTAACGAGGGGACAAAACACTGGGAGGGAAAAGGGAGGGCATTTACTACCTCAGTGACGCAGTTAACTGTTCGTGAAATTACGATCAACCATCGTACCGGTAAGTACTCGCTTAATCGTATAATTTCACTTCACGGTAGTTAACTGCGTCACGAGGTAGGCAATGAGAGCTTAAGAGTGATTCCTCAAACCTAACGTAGTCCTTAGTGGTGTCAAAAGAAAAATAGACAAAGAATAACCATTTATTTCCCAAGTAACGATATAAGGTAGTACAGAAGTGAAACTCAACACAAATAATAGAACAGGCTGCAATCCATGTGCAAATCAACAATCTATATGTATGTGTATACCTTAATAAATACCCAAGTAATCAAGAGAAGGAAACCTCCTCAGCCCAACACTGCACTAGCAAAATCTGTCCGCTTGGACAACGGCCTCCTGTAGAATTTAGCAAAAACAGACTCACACGACCACCCCACAGTGGCCATGATTGTGGAGACAGGTAGAGTCAGGGATGCCTTGCTGGAGGAGGCAGATCTGGTGGAGTGAGGTGAGAAAATTGTTAAATCAATACCTGCATCCCTCATGACATTCCTAGTCCAGCGTCTTATAGTGTCTCGTGACGCTAACCGCACGGGAGCCTTAGTAGTTAAAAAGAACCTGGTAATAGAGCCCCTAATCCCTGCAGTCCTTTCCAAGTAACAGCAAATAGTGGTGAATACACATAAACATTTGTCTGGAGAATAAGCCGGAAAAACAAGCTCAGAGAGATGAACACCAGGTCTGGAAGTTTTCAGAAGATCACCTATTCGAAAACAAACCTCAGAACGAGAAACTGTCATGTTCCTAGTGTCCAAAAGATGTAAAGTATGGCCACGTTGTCCGGATACCAGGAGCATGAGCATGACCAATTTCCCAGATAACTGAATCATGGACAGGCCCTCATTTTGCCCCAAAGATCTTATGTGCGTCAGGACTACATCTGGATCCCACGTAGAGCAGTTACGGGGTAAAGATGGCCTTAATAGAAAAACTGCCTTCATAAACCTGCAGACTAGAGGGTGCTGGCCCGCGGGTTTGGAATCTATATTAGCAATGGCAGAAATAGAAGAACGAACGACATTCAAAGAACTGTAGCTCCGTCCCGTCTCCTTCCTAAATTCTTGCAACAAGAAATCCAACAAACAACTTACAGGTGGTCGAAAAGGATTAATTTCCCTGCCGACACAAAAACACAACCATCTTTTGATATGCGGCCCATATTGTAATTTCGTGCTCTGTCTCCACGATTGAAGCAGAAATTCGGCAACTTCCTGCGAAAGGCCTCTGTATGCAAAGGATCGCCAGAGAGGATCATGGCTGACAATATCAACTTCGAGGTCTGAGGATGTACTCGCGACGGGTCCTGGGGTAGTGTTAAGGAAGCGCGAGGAAGAAGGCGGGGAGGTGCAATCAGTAACCGGAGGGCCATCGGGAACCAGACCTGGGTAGGCCAGAGCGGCAGAATAGTCAGGGATGTCGCCTTGTCCTCCAGGATCTTTCCCAACATCCGGCCAATGACACTGAAAGGAGGGAAGGCGTAACATCTCCAATTAGACCAGGGAAACGTGAACGCATTGGTAAATGAAGCATAAGGGTCAGGTTTCCAAGAAACGTATCAAGATAACTGGGCATTAATACGTGAAGCAAATAGGTCGATGTCCGGAAAAAAGAATACTTCACACAGCCTATTGAAAATACAGGGTAACAGCATCCATTCAGTGTCAATGTTCCGGACTCTGGACTCTGCATCCGCTTCAACATTGTCAATTCCCCTGACATACTCGGCAGATAAAGTGATGTCCCTCATCGCAGCCCAATCAAAAATCTGTTCCGTCAGGGTATTAAGGCTCAATTTAGTACTGCCACAGCGATTAATACAGGCGATAGCGGTAGAATTATCAGACCGAAGACGGATGTGAGTCTGTTCGCAGCGTTTGCAGAGGGATCTTAGGCTCAAAAGGATGGCTTTAAGCTCCAGACAATTTATGTGATCTAATTCTGCATGTGCCCAATGACCTCCTGTCCTAGCATCGCCAACCTTCGCCCCCCAACCCGTTAGGCAAGCATCAGTGTGAATTTCCAAATCTGGGGGGCAGGATACCAGAGATTTAGTTTGAGAGTCGATGTTATCAATCCACCACCGGATTATGTCCCGAGCATGACTATCAAGTGAAATAACAGAGTTGTAGTTACCTTTGCTCAGAGTAAGTTCCTTATTTCGAACAATCTCCAGGTATTTGTACCTGAGGGGGGCTAGATTCACCGCCGCTTCGGAGGCTACGGCAAGACCAATAAACGCAGCCAAGTCATGTAGAGTAGATCCACCTCTAAGCAAACTCAAACCATGGGCTTTAATGCTCTCTTTACGACGTGATGGTAAAGAGGCAGTCATCGTGACAGAATTTAGAATTATCCCCAAAAACTCCACTTCCTGAGTAGGAGACAAAACAGACTTTTTGACATTGACTGTTAAACCTACAGAGTCAAACATCTGCAAGGCATACATAGCATTGTCTTCCAACTCTTGAGCTGAAGAAGCCATGAGAATGCAGTCATCAATGTAACAGACAATCAATATCCCAAGTTTCCTGAGGTGAGAAAGGATAGGTTTAAGTAATTTAGTGAAAATGCGTGGTGCAGATGTAAGCCCCTGAGGAAGACAGGTAAACTGGAAAGATTGGTTATTCCACATAAAGCGCAGCCATTTCCTATCCTCAGGCTGAATACGAACAGAAAAATATGCATCCTTGAAGTCAATAGTCATGAAAAAACAATTTTCCTGAAGTAAACTAAGTACCTCCTTAATTGAACTCATTTTGAAATGAACATGTTTCACAAAGTCATTTAGTTTCTTTAAATTGAGAATAACCCTAGCCGTGCCATCCTTTTTTCTCGTAGGGAAAACATTTGAGTAAAAACCAAGGTCTGATATATGGGAACATCTCTCAACCACTTTCTGTTGTATGAAAGTTAGCATAGCATTATCCAGGGCTTCCCTGTCAGTAATGGATAGGGTGAGAGGTCTGGGGAATTCAGACTGTACAGGAACAACATCAAACTCTAACAATTTACCCCGCACCACATCATGAATCCATTTGTCCCTGGAAAAAACCTGCCAACTGTGCCTAAAAAGGAAGGTCTTACCCGCCACAAAGTTATCTGGCGTGTTAATCAAGGTGCAGCAAGGTAAGGTACAGCGACTTACTGTGGGAGGCACTGTGGGAGGCGTTACTGGGGAAGTTTGTATGGCTGCGTCCTCCTCCCGTAAGACTGCCGCAGGCCTAAAAAAGGCCTTGAAGGAAGCTTTGACCGGGCTCGTGAGCTGTAAGGTCTCCTGTGGTCCTGTCTACCGAAGGAGAAGCTCTTCCCTCTGGAGGTCTTGTAGGGGCGGAAGGACGGCCTTCCCAGCTTCTTGGTTCTATGCATTTCATCACATTTCTTCACAATGTCGAAAGGGAAGAGTTTGTCAGTACCGACTTCACACTCCCATTTACAGAGTTCTGCAAGAGCAGTGTCATTGACGTGAACACGTGCCACCTCCTTTCGTAACTGGTTGGTGTAATTGAAGGCGGAGATTAGTAGCCTAAGGCAATCATTTAAACCTTCCAGGTAAAAATTCACTGCCTTCCCTTTCCTTTCCCCCACGTCACTAACGCACTGAGTAATGGGAACAAGCGCTTTCAGTAACAGTCCATTAATATGGGTTAGTCGAGCATCCACAAGTTTACCTCCCGTATTCATTGCTTTGACAATGGGAGGGTTAGTCTCTGGAACTTTCATATTGGGCACATTGCTGGGTATTTTAATCCTATTAGTGGTTGATTTTACAATGTCGGCCACAGGACGACGCCTCAGGCTGGCATTGACTATTGATGCAAGTGAATCAGAAATTGGTTCACCTTTTGCTTCCTCGCCCAAAAAATTGTCAGACAATTCACTCAACGCTTGGAGGAAGTCTGCGTCATCACCAGAGGTAGCGGGTTGGCTACCGGAAAAAGAGGGGGAGATAGTGTCTAATCCATCTAGGGGGTCTGGATCATCTCTCTCAGACTCTTCACCGTCCTCATTATCAGAAGGGGACAATTCATGACAGCCACCATAATCTACCGGTGAAGGCGAAGCACTGCGTGTAATGCGGTTGTCTAGTTTTTCAACTAAACCACTCAACAGATTGGTGAGAATATCAAATTTCTTGTCTGAAGCAGAAGGATCCTCGTCCGAACAGGGTTGACTGACGAATGATTGTAGACTGCCAGGCGGTTGTTGATTGCCGGACGGTTGTTGACTGCCAGACGGTTGTTGACTGCCGGACGGTTGTTGTGGTTTGGAAGCACAAAGACGCTTGACGGACGACCCATCAAAACCAACAGCAGTCCTCTTATTGTCCTTCCTTAACCGGTCATCATCATCACGCCTGGGCCGTGAACTGTCCCGTGAGACAGATGAGGAGGAGGAAGCACGCCTTGGCGTGTCCTGGCTGGCCTGGGAAGCACGCCGTGGCGTGTCCTGGCTGGGCTGGGGTGCA
Organism: Scylla paramamosain; assembly: GCF_035594125.1. NCBI lineage: Eukaryota > Metazoa > Arthropoda > Malacostraca > Decapoda > Portunidae > Scylla > Scylla paramamosain. Next base: position 16,836,886 of record NC_087151.1, read on the forward strand.
CGCCGTGGCGTGTCCTGGCTGGGCTTGGATGCACGCCGTGGCGTGTCCTGGCTGGGCTTGGGGGTTCCTGCCCGACTGAGGCCTCGGTCCGCCATGGCTGGACACGAACCAATGAAGATGAAGCCAAGTAAAACTGCAGCAAACACACCGCGGCTCCCGCCTAGAACAACCCAGGTGGCGGGTGGTGAACGGTAGGTCGTGAGCGGAGGAGAGGTGTGGACTGGACGAGCGCGCGCTGTCGACTGGCTTGCTGCGTCCGCTACTGGCATCTCATTGCCTACCTCGTGACGCAGTTAACTACCGTGAAGTGAAATTCAAGCTCCTCGGGCACAGGTTTGGCTGGTTCAATGACCTTAACATTGAGCGTTTCTTTGTAACAAAAGGCCACACCTCCACCTTGGGTCGATCGGTCCTTTCTTTGCCAGGCCGAATATCCGCGCACACGTGCGTAATTCAATGGCACACTTACATCCAAGAAAGTTTCACACACAAAAACAATGTCAGCACTGTTTTTAATAATCACATTATGCGTGAGTTCACCGACGTTGGTGTGGAAACCTCTCAAGTTTGCCGATACTATTTTTACTTCACTAGCGGCCACCTTGGTGTAGTTGTGTGAGGTGTTGTGGCGCGGCTCCATAATGGAAAGCGTGGGGTGGAGGGAAGAAGGACCAGGGGTGCTGAGGGATACGAGTCCCTTGGGTCAGTGCTGGTCCACCTGACTTCACTGTGTGTGAGTGCGGTTGTTGTAGTTGCCAGGCGACAGTTTTCAGTGCATTCAGAGTCTCCTGGTTACTTTCCCTCACTGCCAACACTAGTTCTTGTTGTCTTTGGTCAGCTAATTTTGTTTTGCAGTTTTGAGAGGAGTGAAAGCGGCCGTGGCAGTAATCACACACTTTTCTCGGACACTGATCTCGGGTGTGGCCCAAGTGCTTGCACTGCTGACACTTCCGTGCCTGCTGCTGCTGCCTAGAATGTAGTTGCTGCCTCGGCTCAGCTGCAACTTCTCCAGAGGCGGCGTTACTTCCAACTGCCGGTTTTCTCCTCTGTAGGTGTCGAGGATGAGAGTTCTCTCTCTCTCTCTCTCTCTCTCTCTCTCTCTCTCTCTCTCTCTCTCTCTCTCTCTTTTTATTTAAACTATTTCTCTCTCTCTCTCTCTCTCTCTCTCTCTCTCTCTCTCTCTCTCTCTCTCTCTCTCTCTCTCTCTCTCTCTCTTTATTTAAACTATTACTCTCTCTCTCTCCCTCTTTTTTTATTTAAACTATTAAACTCACATGTTCATTGTGGCCTTTGCTAAAGTTATCTTTGTCGTGTATAACTATTTTAAAGCATTACTGTGTGTGGTATAATAAATAATAATATTTTGCTAAGATGTATAGGCATATGTATGTAACCAGTGATTAAATCAATGAATAAATAATAAGCAAATACGAGTAAATAGATTAATAAACTAGAAAATGATATGGTTATATATTATATACAGTATTTACAATAGAGGTCATATGTATCTATATGTTAAGTTCACTGGAGGTCAGACACGACCATATTTTTGTGTCTTTCTTATGGAGGGCTGAGAATCTGAAAGCGTAACCACTTGTGTGTGGACACTCATCTGCTGTGTGGACAGACGTCGTACGTCCACCACAGCCGTGAGGGTGTTCCACCACACTACAGTGGCGGAGGAGAAGGCCCGTTGGTGGGTGCTGGAGCGAGACCCTGGCACCTCCAAGAGAAGATCGTTGCTCAATACCGTTCTCGTATTGCGCTCAGATCTCCTCCAGGTAGCCCTCAGGTCTGCTAGGTGAGGAACATTCTGGATCTGCGCCTTATGAAGCACTGTCAGCGCTGCAACTTTCCGGCGATGATCCAGAGTGTCCCTCAGCACCGGCCCATCCTCCTGTATTTGCTGCTGATGCTGCTGTTGTCGCTGCCGCCACGGTTGCTGGCGAAGCTGTGTCTGTCTGGCGCCACTGATGAGGCGCTCTGCCCTCCTTTGCACTTTGTTCAGCAAGTTGAGATGACATCGGGCACTGGACATACACGTGAGCGGCGCGTAATCCATGATGGGCCTGACCTGAGCCTTGTACAGGGTCAGGAGTCAAGGAGGTGCCTCTGACGCCGCAACAGTGTCACCTTCTGAGACACTTTTCGGGCCACGTCCTCGAGGTGACGGTCGAAGAGCAGCCGCGAGTCCACCTCCACGCCAAGGATGTTTACGCTGTCCTGTAGAGGCATGTTGTTGTCTCCCATCTTCAGCCTTCCACGCACTTCACGCGCGTCCTCGTGAGAGCAGGATACCACCACGGCATGAGTCTTTTCGGGGGCAAACTTGACTTGCCACCGATCGCCCCAGGCCATGATGTCTGAGAGCAGTGCGTTGGCAGACTGCACTGCGGCGGCCTGCGCCTCCCCTCTCTCGTAGGTCAAAGAGAGGGTGCAGTCGTCTGCGTACACACTGGCTGAAGGAACACTCTGCAGGAGGTCATTGAAGTAAATGTTCCACAGTATGGGTCCCAGAACTGACCCCTGTGGAACAGAGGCCTCTACAGGAAAGCTGGCGGAGGTGTGGCCGTTAACCACAACACGAAGACTCCTGTCCGTCAGGTAGCTGGAGAGCAGGTGCAGGAGGTCCCCGGTGATGCCCAGCTGCTCCAACTTTGCCAGAAGTCCCCGATGTCACACAGTGTCGAAGGCCCCGGCGATGTCCAGGGCAATCACTAATGATGGCCGGCCGACATCCAGGGCGTCGTGCCAGGATTTGGAGAAGAAGGAGCAGATCTGAGGTGGAGCGTCCTTTCCTGAAGCCGAACTGCCTGGGTGAGTGAAGGTGGTGCTCGTCCAGGAACCTCGTCACCTGCTCTCCGATGACCCCCTCGAAGATCTTGCAGATCACCGGCAGGAGAGAGATGGGACGGTAGTTGTTCGGCTCCGACTTCTCCTTCTTATGGACGGGTGTGACCCTTGCCTCTTTCCACTGAGATGGCCACAAACCTGGACACCAGACACTGGCGGAAGATCAACACGAGAGAGGCGTGGTGAGCTCATCCGCATGGTGTTTGAGGAGGTGAGGGCTTACTCCGTCAGGACTTGAGGCCTTTCTGACGTTGACCTCCTTCAGGTGCCCCCTAACAGCGGCCTCCGTGATGACCACGCTCTCTATGCTTGAGGCAGCAAGGCGTGGGAGAGGTGGTGGCTGTCTGTCAGGTTCTGGCGTCCTCATCTTCTCGCTGAACACCTGAGCAAGCAGATCTGCCTTCTCCTGGCTGGTGACGGCCAGGTTCCCACACGGCTTAGTGAGAGCCGGGACACGTTCGTGGGAAGTGACGCCCTGCTTCTCGCACCAAGCTCCACCATCGCTTTGGGTCCAGCTGGTTGGAAGACAGCATCCTCTTGCTGTTGTCCTCCCATCTTGCCTTGGTCCATTTCGCTGCTAGCGTCATTGCTTTGCACGCAGCTCGGTGCAAGGCCTTGTTCCGCTGGGTGGGCCGCCTCTTGTAGCGCTGCCACGCGCTGTACTTGCGTTCAGCACCAGCACGACAACGATATCCGAACCAAGGCTGGTCCTTTGGACTCGTTGCGTAGGTCCTGTGCGGCACGTGTTACTACTTAAGTCCTGCAGGATGGTGGTGAGGGTGTTGACGTCGTTCTGCGGCTCGCCGGTGAGCACCGTGTCCCAGGAAATCTTCCCAAGGGCACATCTCACAGCTTCCCAGTAGGCGCGGTCCCATAGCCAGATGGTCCTGTGGTGCTCCTCCTCACGGGCTGGGGCGAGGTTAATGGTGGAGAGTACAGCAAGATGATCAGAGGTACCCACGAAGTCCAGTGGGCGGCACTGAACACAGTCACCTGCCAGGTCTGCTAGCACAGGGTCCAGAGATCCTCCACGCTGATGTGTAGGAAAGTCAACATGGTTGTGAAGTCCTTGCACCACTGTCAGCTCAGTAAATGCTTTCAAGACAATGTTGTGGTTGAGGTCGCCCACAATCACAACTTTCTGACAGTTGTGAGCCACCATGATGTCGTCCAGGTTGTTGGTGAGGTAGTTGAGCGGCTCGCTTCCCTGCCACTGAGGTCGGTACATGACACACAGCAGCAGGGCGCCCCTGTCAGCAAGTGTGATACGGAAAAACATCATCTCCATCACGTCCGGTGTGTTGACTGTCAGGGCGTCCATGTGGAGACCCTCGCGATGACACACGGCTAAACCACCTCCTTGCCCACCCTGGCGGTCACGCCTCATCCGGTGGGAGTAGCCGGTAATCCTGTCGCAGGTGGTAACACAGCTGTCATCCAGGAAGGTCTCCACTGCCACCACTACGTCGGCGTGTTTCACGAGGGCGGTGTGTGTCAGCTCTCCAACGTTGGTCCTGAAGCCACGAACGTTGGCACACAGGACTGTGAGGGTGGAGGCGGCGGTGGTGGTGGTGGTGGTGGTGGTGGCGGCGGCGGCGGCGGCGGCGGCGGCGGCGGCGGCGGCGGCGGCGGCGGCGGCCATTCTTCTTAGCGTACCAGTAGCGGGGCGGAATGGGGGGGGGGGCTGTGTCCAGGCAGGGTGTGTGGCGGCGGCCACGGCGGTCAGGTCAGACCGGTAAGGTACAGGCTGGGGGGGAGTGGCGGGCTGGTGACGCTCTGTCAGAATGGCTCTAATGAGTCGCTCCTGACGTGCCTCGCTGGCCCGAGTGTAGCAGCGGCTTTCCTCGTGGCCGCGTCTGAGACAGTACGTGCACTCAAGCCTCCTTGACTCCTCAGCCTGGCGTGTTCGGCACTGGTCTACGTGGTGTCCTCTGCGGCCGCAGTAGTCACAGACCACTACAGAGCAGCGTCCTGCCGTGTGGCCTCGCTGCCGGCAGCGACCACAGAAAGGCGGCGACCTTTGGTTTGCACTTCCCTGTCGTCTGTTGGTGTTCTGTCTGGTGGTGGAGTGTAGCGGCCCAGCTGTGGAGGAGGCTGACTCGGTGGTGGTGGAGGCGTTGGTGACGGCCTGGCAACGGGGAGGAGGGTTGGCGCGGCCAACGGTAGTGGTGGTGGTGGTGGTGGCGGCGGAGGGGAAAGAGGGCTGGGAGTGCTGGGTTGGTGGTGGTGGTTGCTGGGTGTGGGTGAGGTCAGGTGTGTTGAGAGGAGGTGAGGTATCTTGAGTCACCTTCCGTAGCGGTCTTGCTTTACCTGACTCCCACCAGCCGGCCCAACGTTGGTGTGAGGCACACACTTCCCGCCAGTCACTATCTTGCTTAGCAGGGCACTACAAACTTGGGTAGGAGGGACTCGGGAAGGAGCTAGTTGTTGTACCTTGAGAGAGGCCGTCAATAGCGCTGAGTGCTGCTTCTAGCGCTGTTCTCTGCTGCTGCACCCTCGAGTTGTGTTGTTGGTAGGCTTCAACAGTGCTCTTGAGAGAAAATTTCGTTCCTCTGTCTCATGATGTCTACCAGGGCTTCAGGAGGGTTTGTTAGTAGCTCTTCCTTGATGGCAGCGTCTTCGTTGTCAGGTGATGGTTGCTGGGTAGGAGGGTCAGGTGGGATGGCAGGCGTGTCGACCTGAGTGGCCGGTGTCTCGTCCTCAGTGGCCGGTGCCTCGGGTACCACGCGGGTGACAGGGTTTGAGATACCCCGCGCTTGCCTCAGCTCCGCTGTGTTGGAACAACAAAATGGGCCCTCACTGTGACACCCTTTACAGGCCTGGTTCGGGCAGTCTTCCTGACTGCACGCTGTTACTGGCTTGTGTCTGGTGGAGAGGCTACACACACACAGCAGTATGTTGCCCCTGGAAAGCCAGACTTGCCTGCCCACGCAATCATCTGGTGAGGAGAGGAGGCTTCCTGGGTGGCGTTAGTGGCCATGTGGGGAGGCAGTGGCAGGACAAAGCGAGGGGGTGGTGGAGGGGGGGCAGAGGGGGAGGGAGGGGGGTGTTAGAAGCAGGGTGGCGGCCTGGTGGGTCAGTCACGTCACAGCACACATGTTTTGATATAATGCGTCACTGTTAAAGCATTTTCGCTCACTATGAGAATGCACCACATTATGCGTCGGTATACCTGTTCACTGGTGTATGCAACAAGACCGAATGTGTTTTTGCACCGCATAGATGAGTCGAAAATTACGGAGCGTGGGTATATGTACGTCCTTACTCGCTCGCGACCTGCTGACGACACACTCTCTCTCTCTCTCTCTCTCTCTCTCTCTCTCTCTGCCACCCTTACGGTGACCCAGGGTTGCCAGAACGTGCCAAAAGTGGCATTTTTTGCCATAAATTTAACATTTTTCCAAAAGATGCCATTTTTCTTTGGCAGTAGTAATATGGTGCCTTAAAAATGCCAATCTTTGTCGCAGAGTTGCCATAAAATGCCAAAAATTACAACTGCGAGTATATGACTGGAACCAAAACGCACACCCGCGTGCCGTATCGCGTATAGAACATGTTTGAGGCCAGGAGAGGAGAGTTGACTGACTCGATCTACTCAGTTTCTTGCGGGATGTCAAGGCGTTGTCACGGCTGTGTCACTGTCGATCATTGGTATGCCGAAAACTAAACCTTTATCAGGGCATTGGATGAAAGAATTTCAAGAGATCAGAAGCTATTTAAAGAGAAACAAAATTCCTCGTGATTTGTGTGTGAAGTTTTGGAACTTTTGCGAATGGCTTGAAGTATAGTGAACCAGCTAAAACAACTTTGTCTGAAAGTGTAAATGTTTGTAAATTGTGCCCACAAATCAGTTTGTCCAAATGTAGAGTTTGTTACAGTGACTGTGTTGACTGTACCTACCTGAAAACTATTACATATAGAATTCCTTATAGTACCAAGTAACTATTGTTTCAGGATGGTTAACACAATCTCCACTTGATGATTCAGATGACCTGTGGTGCAAGGTATGCAAGACTAAGGTTAAAAATAAGAAGTACAATGCTGAAATGCATGCCAAATCTCAGAAGCACCAGAGAGCAGCAGATCAAATTAAAGGTTCTCCAAGTGTTTCATCATTTTTCACTGGTGGTCTTAGAGAAATGAAAATATTTGATATTAGATGGAGTGTTGCCATTGCCTGTGTCATGCAGCTATCAGAGCAACCTATCACTTAGGAGAAATTATTAATGAATCTCCAAGGAAGACACTTTTTACATGGTATGAAACACCACAGAACAAAATGTTCCAATATTCTCACTAATGTTGTACACCCTTGTCTTCATGACTCGGTAATCAAAGATATACAACAGACCTCATTTTCGCTCATCATTGATGAGTCGACAGATGTTTCAGTTACAAAGCACTTGTGCATGTGTGTAAGATATTTCAAGGAGGATATACCATCAGCTGTAACAAAATTCTTAACATTACTTCCTGTCACCTCATGTACAGCATCATCTCTTTTCTCAGACATCAAGTTATACTTTGATGCACACAGTATTCCAATGAGTCATGTTATAGGATTAGGTACTGATGGTGCAGGTACTGATAGTGCATCCAATTTGTGTGGACCTCATAACTGTGTATACAAAGATAAGAGAACACGCCCCTCATTGTGTTTTAGTTAAATGTATTTGCCACAGCTTAAGTTTGTGTGGAAAAGATGCATTTGGTTAACTGCCTTCTAACCTTTCTTTTTTGCTCAGTGAAATTGCAAAGTGGTTTAAATTTAGCTCTCTTAGGAGAAGTGATTATGATAAATTGTTTCATGTCATGAATGCAAACATTCCTAATCTGCACCCCACAAAATTCATAAGTCCGTCAGAGAACAAGTCCGTCAGAGACAAGGTGGTTGGTGACTGGGAAAGTTATTAATTCAGTTATCACACAATGACATGAGCTCACAGCATATTTCAGCTGCATTAAATATACAAAAAGCTATAGTTGCAAGTCACTGCTGAAAATGCTAAATGATAGATCAAATTACTTATACCTAGTATTTGCTTCTCCACTTATAAATGAGTTTGAACAAATTAATGCTTCTTTCCAACACACAAATGTTGACCAGTGTCGTTTATTCAAGGACTTGGATGTTTTTTACATGTCATTGAGAAGTAGAATATGTAAAAATGAATATGTGCAAATGTATGAAAAGATTCAAGATGCACATCTCAAACCTATAACAGACATTCAGTTTGGAGCTAAATTTTATCAGGAGCTGTCATAGTCAAAACTTTCTAATGAACAGGTACTAAACAAAGTATCAGTGCCTCAATTTTTTGAAGACAGCAGTAGATAAAGTATCCATGAGGCTGCCAGGGAAATTGCAAGCTTTTCACCCTGATGTTCTCCTCTCCCAGACTAGATTTATTCCATTTCACAAGCTGAATCTCACAGAATTTTGGACAAGTGATGAAAATCTTGATGACTTGGAAAAACAGTACATGAACATCAGACTGTGTGATTGGACAAATCTTGGGATTAAGGTCAAAGATCAGGCAAATTTTTGGTGTAATGTTTATAACTTTAAGAATGCAGCAGGTACGTGTTGCTTCAGAACTTTGGCAAAATTAGTCTTAGATAAGTTATGCCTACCTATTTCAGATGCATATGTTGAGAGAGTTTTCAGTCAGGCTGCCTTAGCAAAGACTAAGATAAGAAATAAGATGGGGCACAAGCTATTAAAAAGCATTTTGATGATAAGATCACACCTGATGTTGAATAATTCTTGCTGCAAGGATTCTGTAATATCAGAAGAGATGCTAAATAAATTCAATTCAAGTTCTATGTATGCACATGATACTAATGAAGGGGATGCTGATACTCAAGAGTTTGATGTGGAATTAATATCTGAAATTTTGCAGGAATAAGTGTGTGTGTGTGTGTGTGTGTGTGTGTGTGTGTGTGTGTGTGTGTGTTCATTTATATCAGCCCAAAACAAGAGCATTAGTTGCAGGGTTGCCAGGTCCCGCAATATTTTATTGGCAGCTGTGCTCATGATTTTTGGCACTTTTTGGCAAAAATTTTTTTTTTCGAAAATGGCAGAGTTTATGGCACTTATCAAGGGAAAAATAGAAAATTTAAATGTCCAAAAAGTTATAATCCTTTATTGAAAATAAATGTTTATTCTTTTGAAATTATTAAAAAAAAAAACATTAGAAAACTTAACCTGTCCACAAGCTAGAATCTTTTATTGAAAACAACTAATCAGAGTTGCCAGGTCCGTGGTTTTCTCGCCCAATTGGGCTCTTTTTCCTGGTATTGGGCGTGAAAAATATGGTTTCCGCGGTTTGGCGCTTTTTGGGCTCTTTTTACCGCAGTTGGGCTATTTTCTGGGCTATTTGTTATTGAAAATATATAATATACTCTTGCCTTCCCGACATACCATATCAGGGAGTAGACTCACTCGTATGATAAGGAGTGGCGCCAGGTCAGCCAGCAGAAGGGTGTGAACAAGTCTCCCCTCTCCCTAAGGGGATTACTACTAGGGCCGCATGATCTCATTAAGACTGTAGGGCACCCATCCTGAACACCTGCATGCCGCACCCATAATTTCCACATTCACCTCACAGCACACACACTGAAACACAGCCAGTTTATTCTCAGCCTCGTAGCTGCCTCAGCCTGCCTGGAGGAGATACAAGTATACTGGATACAGGCCACGTGCATACGTGTGTACGCTCAAGTGAACATGAGCAAGTGGTCGAAATACAGCAAAAAATACTGTAAAGAGTGGGAACAAGAGGACGGGCTCAAGACGTGGATAAGGAGTATACCCGGCGATGATACTCATGCATCCTGCAAATTTTGCAAAACTGTGATCAGAGCCCATCACAGTGACCTTATCAAGCATGGTCTGACAGCAAAGCATGAGAAAAATGCTGCTCCATTTTCTAACATGAGGACTCTGTTTCAATCAGGGTTATCAAGAACAAAAGTCACTAGTGATGAAAAAGTTGCTGAGCTGAAGTTAGCAGCTCACATTGCTTGTCATTCAAGCGTCAGGACAATCGATCACATGGGTGAGCTAGTAAAAGATATTTCTGGTAAGGATATATCCTTACATAGGACAAAATGCACGGCACTCGTAAACAAAGTGTTAGCACCGTGTATGCTGAAGGAACTGTGTTGTGACATTGGCAAAAGTGAATATTCATTGATAATAGACGAAAGTACTGACAATACTATGAAGAAAAAGCTGTGTATTGTTGTTCGGTACCCAAGTTACGAACAGAAAAGAATCATAACATCATTCTTGGGACTTGTTGAATTCGATAGAAGCACTGCTGAGGGTGTTACAGCATCTTTGCTTGAGTTCCTGAAAAAAAAGTAAATCTAGACATAAAAAAGTGTATTGGTTTGGCAACTGATGGCTGTAACACAATGTCCGGAGCACACAACTCCGTAATCTCACGATTACGTGAAATAAATCCGGAGGTTACACACATCAAGTGCATTTGCCACTCGTTACAATTATGCATGTCGTATGCCATGAAAAAACTACCTTCCCACCTTGAGTCCATGGTATCGCAGATATATAAGTATTTTTCGAATAGCTCTCTCCGACAGCAGAAATATGCAGAGCTGTACGCTACCATCAATGTGGGAGAATAGCCCCTCAAGATGTTGCAGCTGTCTGACACAAGGTGGCTTGCTATTGCTCCGTGTGTGACAAGAATTCTGCAACAGTATGACGAGCTGAAACTCCATTTTGAGGTAAGTCTATTAGATCATTATCTATATCCTTATGAGAGAATCATGTGATAATGTTTTTCTTTTCATTGCTGACATGCATTCTTGCTTAATTTTCCCCATTCCTGCTTATTCGGTTGCCTGAGAGAGAGAGAGAGATTTAATACTGATATTTATATACTATAGCGTAAATCATATTTTCAGATTTCCAAGGATGAAGAGCATAATTACGCTGCTGAGTTGATGCATCAGATGTACTCAGATCCAGCCAACAAGGCGTTCTTGGCTTTTCTACAGCCTGTCGTGTCCCACGTTAACAGGGTCAACAAACTTTTTGAAGCTAACCAGTGTGATGCCAGCAAGCTTCTTGCTGATTTGATGTCGCTTTATCAGTCCATATTGAACCGAGTCATGATGCCGCGGACCTTTCCTACATGGCAAACTGTGACAAATTTTGATGCAAGTAAAAATTGTTGTAATAACTGTGTTGATTTGCATGAAAAAGTATTATTATGATTATGATTATCATTATTATTATTATTATTATTATTGTTATTATTGCAATCATTATCATTATTATTATATATATTTTTAATTTTATTATTATTAAGATTATTATTTTATTATTATTGTTATTATTAATAATATTAATAATTAATTATTATTATTATTTTACTGCTAGTACTACTACTACTACTACTACTACTACTATTCTTATTATTATTATTAGTAGTAGTAGTGGTGGCTTGGTAGGAGTAAGACGTGTGGGTGTGTGGCTCCGTGATTAAGGTGTATTTTTAAGGTTAAAACTTTGTGAAATTTTGTGACAAAAGACACAGAGATGAGTGAAGTGGAGAGGGTGGGCCCAGTGTAATATCAGTGTCAATACTCGTATAAATCACGTGAAAAATATTGATTTATCATATTCTGAAAACAGTGGTTGTTGTGAGCGTCACGGAGCGACCGTTGAAAGGGTCGAACTAGGTCGGAAGTGTTATCTGGTGATAAGTCGCGTAGGGAAAACTCCAAGCAGCCCGCGCGGCTGTCCATCCACTCTCCGTCGGGGATACAGGTGCCACCTACTCCATATATTTCTATATAAATCTTACTATATATTATAGACTGATATCTCTGTTATAATACTAGGTATAAATCTTTGTTTAATTTTATTGGAGCCATGCACACCACGTGAGTACCCAAAATTACAGATCTTCATTAAATTTTCAGTAGTAATATACTATCACTCTTTAACTGTTGTAACGGTACTCCTAAGACTGCTGTTGCCACTACTACTGCCGCTAAACATTGTAGGGAATACTGAGTAAAGTGCCTGTAATACATATCTAAGTCCCATATTTACCATAAATGCTTCTCTCTCTCTCTCTCTCTCTCTCTCTCTCTCTCTCTCTCTCTCTCTCTCTCTCTCTCTCTCTAATAATGTCATGTTATTAATACAATGTCTAACCCACCTGCACAAAGAAGATGTTGTCAGTGTACAAAAGAGGAACACAGATGTGTTAATTGTCAATGTGTGAGACAAAACAAAAAGTGTATAAATTGTAGAAAGGGAGATGGATGCCAAAACCCCCTGGGACGTGACCATCGGGGCAGTGAGAGGGAGGAGGAGCCAGGGGACAGCCAGGAATCCCAGCAGGATGAGGAACAAGAGCGAACGATGGAGACAGAGATGGGAGGGGAGGCTGCCCTGCCATCAACACCGTCACAACACGCCCCATCGCTACCGCAACACAACGTGTACGCCGCGAGACATACAAACGGGAGGAGAAACTTAGTCTGGAAAGGACTAACAGAAGAAGAAATAACCATGTGGGTGAACAACACTTACATAGAATTAGTTGGGTGGTCTACATGTCATCTGTTCGATCCACCAAAGTGTGCAGCCACCAACAAAATTGTACAAGAGATGGTCATCCTCCTCAACAATTACTTACAAGAGTCACCCCTCGCACCGTATGCGATGAAATTATTCTTCACACTGCCAAAACTCTTCTTTCAAAAGACACATAGAAATGCGAAGGTGGCGGAAAACGTGAAAGCCGTCGCAAGAAGAGTGGGTCTATGGCAGAACAACCAACTGGATGAGCTCCTGGAGGAAGCCCGAGCCATCCAGAAGAGGCTGCCAAGACCATCAGGAAACCAACAAAGGCAGGAAGACAAAGCCCGTAATTTCGCTGGCAATATGGGGCAAGGACAGGTGTCCAAGGCTCTGCGGGCACTTAATGAACAGCAGTCAGGTGGTGTGTTGCCCCTCACCAGGGAAACCATCCACCTGCTGAAGGAAAAACATCCTCCCCCTAGTGACGAGGAGGGCCTCAGGATGCAGGGGCCTTTCCGCAAGCCCAATGATGTCATCTACGAGGTGATAACTGGAGAGATGATCTGGAAGAAGTCTCTCCAGACACACGGCAGTGCTGGTCCCTCAGGACTAGACGCTAGAGGGTGGCGTCGCCTGCTGAGCGGCGCACTCTGTGGCAGCGCCGCTAACGACCTATGCGGCGCCCTGGCAGCACTGGCGAGGAAGCTTGCCACCACAAATTGTCACCACGTCGAGGCTCTCACCGCATGCCGATTAATCCCGCTGGACAAAAAGCCGGGATGCAGACCAATTGGCATCGGCGAGGTGATAAGACGCATCGTGGGTAAATGCGTCATGACGGTGGTCAAGGACGACGTAAGGAGGGCAGCAGGGAACCTGCAAGTATGTGCAGGACAGCAGGCAGGAGGGGAAGCCGCCATCCACGCTATGAGGGAAATGTTCAGTGAAGACAATTGTGAAGCGGTGTTATTAGTGGACGCCAAAAACGCTTTCAACACTATTAACAGAAAAACAATGCTTCACAACATTCGAGTAAAATGTCCCTCTCTGGCACAATATGTAGAAAACACATATAGTGACCCCTCGGATTTGTACACATGTAGTAATAGTGGTAATAGTGTTAAGGTGTTAAAGTCCATGGAAGGGACAACACAAGGTGACCCAGTGGCCATGGCGATGTACGCCCTCGGACTTTCAGTGCTGCAACAAGTTATCTCGTATGAGAAAACGAGTGTGAAGCAAGTGGCATACGCGGATGACCTGTCAGGGGCCGGCAAAATAACAGACTTGAAAAAATGGTCGGGCTTAGTGAACGACAATGGTCCCATCATAGGGTACACACCCAATGCCGCTAAGTCCGTCCTTGTTGTAAAGCCTGAACACTATGACAGTGCAGTGGATAGCTTCAGTGGCAGTGGAGTTATAATAACAAAGGATGGACAGCGGCATCTGGGTGCTGTCATCGGAACAGAGGAGTTCAAGAAGGAGTACATAGGAGAGAAGGTGAAGGAGTGGATACATGAGGTGGAAGTCCTGTCTGACATGGCCAGGACTGAGCCTCATGCAGCCTACTCCGCCTACACCCACGGCTTGCAGCATAGATGGAGATTCGCCATGCGCACCATCCCAGGCATCAGCCCTCTCCTTGCACCACTGGAGGTCTCGATAAGGAACACCTTCCTCCCAGCATTACTGAGATCCCACACCATCGGAGATGGGGAGAGGGCGCTGCTCGAACTTCCACCAAGACTGGGCGGGATGGGAATCACCTCCCCTGAGAAGTTGACGACTGTGGAGAACCTCATCTCCCTCAAGCTCACCAGGTTCCTCACAGAGAAGATCATTGCTCAGGACGCACATGGTGAAATAGCCCAAGGTGCAGTCACTGAGCAAGGAAGAATTATATCTAGAGATAGGCAACAACATCAACGAAACTGTCTCGAAGACCTGATAAACATCCTGCCTGCAACCACAGTGAGAAAAATCCTCACTGCACAGGAAACGGGAGCCTCTAACTGGCTAACGTCACTGCCCATCAGAGCGAAGGGCTTCAGCCTCAACAAACAAGAATTTGTCGACGCCATTGCTCTGAGGTACGGCTGGCCGATGGAAGGACTCCCCAGTACCTGTGTGTGTGGCTCCCCCAGTGACGTCAACCACACCATGACGTGCAAAAAGGGGGGATTCGTATGTATCAGGCACGATGAGGTGAGAGATCTGACCGCCAGCATGCTCAGGGAGGTGTGCCACGATGTCTCCACTGAACCGACCCTCCTGCCGCTAGACGGCGAGCACCTGCGCTACAGAACAGCCAACACCACCAACGAGGCTCGAGTCGACGTCAGTGCACGAGGGTTCTGGACAAGGGGACAGAAAGCATTCGTGGACATACGGATCTTTGACCCGATGGCCGCCTGTCACCACGAACTCTCCCTGGAGGCCGCCCACCGCAAGAATGAGCAGGAGAAGATCCGAGCGTATGGGGAGAGAATCCAACACGTTGACCAGGGCAGCTTCACACCTCTGGTCTTCACCACATCTGGCGGGATGGGCTCCAAGGCTCAGTGCTTCTACTCAAGACTAGCCGACCTAATGGCAGAAAAGAAGCACCAGCCAAGGAGCCATGTCGTCGCATGGATGAGGTGCCGTCTCTCATTCTCCCTCCTCAGATCTGCCCTCCTGTGTCTCAGGGGGACAAGGCATTCCACTCCCATACCTGCAGACTTAGGAGGCCTCGACTGCGAGGCTACAGTGGTGGAGAGTGGCATAAGAGTAGATAGAGTAGAGGTAGAGTGAATTTATAGTTAACAACTAATGTTTATATTATAGAGCATTAGATATGGTTGGATGCCACAGTCATTAGCGAGAGCTGGGGCTAATGACCTCCAAGTAATGGAGCCCCTAATTGACACATCAATAAACATGGGGTGGAGGTATTATTTTAATGTAGTAGTAGAAAAAAAAAAATAGTAGTAGTAGTAGTAGTAGTAGTAGTAGTAGTAGTAGTACTGTAGTAGTATCACTGTTATTGCTATTATTATTATTATTATTATTATTATTGTTATTATTATTATTATTATTGTCTCTATTATCACCAAAGCTATATTATTTCTCTTGTTAACTTTAACACTTATCGTCTTTTACCAGGTGCGCGATGAACGGGACCACCTGCCGTTGCAAGCTGTAGACATGGGTGTCCAGTTCAACCTTGAAGTGGGGCGCAGCAGGTTGGATCCCGGGATCGTAAACACCATCAAGACACACGGACGTGACTTCTTGATGCATCTTCTAAAAGAGTTACAACAGAGGCTCCCTTCAAACATTGAAATACTGCAGAGCCTGGATGCCTTGACGCCAGAAACTGTTCTTGGAATAAGGAAGCCAAGGTTGAACGAGCTCTCGTTCCTTTCCAAGTACACTGGCGATCTTGGGCAGCTGGATGAACAGTGGCAGCGCATTGGGACTGTCGCCTGGCCCAAAGATACTCATGGTGACAGAAAAATTCTGGCTTGCAGTTCACGACCATAAGGACGCCTCAGGGGAAAATGATTTTCGAGATCTTGGGAGATTTGCTTTGTCACTACTGGCTCTCCCAGTCAGTAATGCCTCGGTAGAAAGAGTATTTTCCCAAATGAATATAGTAAAAAATAAGTTAAGAAACAGAATGCAACATGTAAGTTTAGCGAGTACATTACATGTACGCTCATATATGCACAGACAAGGCATATGCTGTAACAAGTTTCTTCCTACAGAGGAAATGCTGTCATTATGTACACAAGATATATACTTCACAAGTGCTAATAATCATGATGATGACTATATTGATATAGACTAACTGTTGAATAAGATACCACTGTGCATATAATATATATATATATATATATATATATATATATATATATATATATATATATATATATATATATATATATATATATATATATATATATATATATATATATACGCTCTGCGTAACGGTACACGTTGACTCCTCCGTCAGCGTGGACGTGTGTAATGTATACTGCAGACAAAGATCCAACCTTGATCTGTTGCCCACAGTGACGCACAATGGTGGTGGAATTCTCGTCCTTAGTGGGGACTTCAACGCCCATCATCCACTCATGGAGCCCTAGGGCGAAGGTAGAAGCAACCTACGAGGATGTCATCTAGTTCAAATGATGGAGGACTTCGAGGAACTACACCTGCATGGCGCGGCGACCCTAACTCATACTGAGGGTGGGAGGCTTGATCTCACTCTTACAGTGAATGGCAATGACTGTATCCAAAACGTTCACGGCATACCAGAACTCCGTGATCACTGGGCACCAGGAGTATGACATACATCTCCCGAGGTCCACACACCTCCCCAACACCACAAGAAAGAGGTGGCTGACACGGAAAGCTGACTGGCTGAAATTCACAAACCACTTAAACACCTGGTATGCCTCATACACCCTCCCTGCCTCAGTGGAAAGCTTTGCTGACGACCTGACGAAGGCTATCCACGCTGCAGCTGATGCCTCCATGCCTCGCAAAGGCGGTAACAAGTTTAATCCTCATAAGAAACACCTCTGATACTATGACAGCAGGATAAAGTTCCTGCATCAAGTGTCACGGCAACTCACTACTACATACAAGCGCACGAGAGCCACCGAGGATAAACGTGACATGATAGAATGGGCTTCCTATGCCAGGGAACAGATAAAGACCATTCGTGAAGAGAAGTGGCTTGAAAACAAGAGCAAGCTGAACCATGATGCCAGCATGACGCAGGTGTGGAGACAAGTGAACCGCGTCAGAGGCAAACACACAAAGCCTCTCCGCCACCCTGATCCAGCGGGGAAGGCATCTGAGTTAATGAGGGAGTATCGGGAGCGAGCGGCAAGTGACAGTCTGCCTGAAAACGTCAAGGAGGCTAAAAATAACCTAGACCCGGCCAGGAAGGCTGGTGTCGCTGCGGCCGTGCGCCTAGCAGACGACACCGACGCGCCCATAACGAGGGAGGAGCTGCTGGGAGCGAGGAAGACAAGCCGGGACACAGCACCCGGGGTGGATGGCATAACGTATTCCATGCTGAATGCAGTGCGTAATGTTACGGGGGACCCACTCTTACACCTGTACAACATGTCCCTATCACAGGGAACACTCCCTGAAACATGGAAGACAGCAAACATTGTCCCCATACCAAAACCAGGTGAGGGAAACAAGTACCGCCCGGTCAGCCTTACCTCAACGATATGCAAAATGATGGAAAGAATACTGCTGACTCGCCTTATCTACAAAACGGGGCGCCTACATTTTAGTGTGAACGGTTTTGTTAAACACAGAAGTACTGCCAACTGCCTCTCCAACTACTTCTCTTATCATCAAGCCAAGACAGCAGTGTTCCTCGACATTGAAAAGGCATTTGACAGAGCTCAGCCCCTGACCATCCTCCATGAGCTCACCAAGCTCGGGGTGAAAGGTAGATTACTATCATGGGTGCAGCACTACTTAACCAACAGGAAGGCTCGTGTTGTGTTCCAGGGAGAGGCATCTGACTACATGCACCTGGAAAATGGAACACCACAGGGAGGAGTCCTCAGTCCAACGTTATTTAATATTCTCATGGACGCCCTTGCCAGACTTCCCTATCCACGAGGGACGCAACACATAGGGTATGCCGATGACGTTGTGCTGCAAACGACAGGCAGAGACTCTGTCACCACAATGCAGGACTCTCAACTTTCTGGCTGCCGAGTGTGAACTCGGCTTCACCCTCTCCCACACCAAGACGAAGGCGATGTCTCACACACGATCCACTCCGCCTACCAAGCTGAGACTGCAGGGCCAGGATTTAAATTGGGTGGCCACCCATCGATATCTTGGCGTCATGGTCACCCGTAATAACACCTGCAAAGCCGAGATTCAGCATTTGAAGGGTGTAATATGATTCTCATCATATTAGAATTATAATGTCAATGTTGGCACCTTTGAATGTGGAGCGGGCAGTGTGTGTCGCTGTCATTGGTTGGAAAGAGGTGTAGACACGGGTTGTATTCCAGTTACTGTATAATTGTTATTGGCATATATGACAAGAATTGTAATTATTATTGAGATACATATATTGTTTTCTTACTTATTAACAAGTTTGGTATTGGTTAGTAATGTGTATTTGTTTGTCAAGAGGAAGTTTTCTTTTAGGGTCTGTGTATGTAACACGGATATATATTATACCGCAGTCAGGGTGTAGGGGGAAGGTAGGCAGAGGTACAGTTGGTGCCTGTCAGGGGTGAGTGGCGGTTGTTTGACTGAGGTGAGTTTTGTGATAACATTATTTCTCTGATTTGTTGACTTATGTTATGCTGCTGATTGTGCATATTGGTTGGTGTTATATTGAATGCGGTGCTGATAGGAGGATTTGATTAAGTGTAACTTTGCAGCATAGTTGGGGTAATGCTGTAATCAGACATATGGTGAAGTCTGCCTTGGCTGATGATGGGCGGTCATTTTGTGAGTACTATTTTATATGTATCGTGTGTCATTGCAATAGTGAATAATAGAATGGGATATGTGTTCATCTTATGTTATTCTTCTGTTTACTGGGTGAAGTTACAAGATATTGAAGGGAGTTACATGATATTGAGGTATGCTGTGTTTATGTTGACATTAAATTTGCAGGCTGAATCAATCAATAAATCAAGATACAGCAAGTCAGCCCAATCATAGTCATTATCCTACACTACAATTCAGCAAAATTCGCAGAGCAGCCATGGATGACTTGAAAAGGGAACGTGCTAATGCCAAGAGGAGATTCACCAGGAAGGTGGGACTCTTCAAGGATGCACACAAGAGAGGAGACTCCACAGCAACCCTACAAGTATTGTATAGTGAAGTTTGTGATTCTTTCAAAGTAGTGGATGTGGTGAATGAGAAAATTATTGACCTTTTAGATGGTAGTTCATCTTGCCAAGAGTATGAAGACTATATCATGGAATTGGAAACTATAAAGTGCACTCTTCTTGAGACATTAAAAGAAAAACCTAAGGCTGTACTTGCCATGAAAAAAATTGAGCCTCCTAAATTTGGTGGATCTGTAAGGTCATTTCCCTCATTTATTAGGGATTATACAAGACTGGTTGAATCACAACATGGTGAGGATCCCTATGTACTCAGAATGTCACTAGAGGGGGAACCCAGGAGACTTGTAGAAGATTTAAATGATTACAAAAGAATGTGGGAGAGATTGAATGAAACATATGGTCATGAAGGAAAGTTAATTGATTCAATCTTGGGAGACATTAGGTCATATAAGCCAATAAGTGAAGGTGATGATAAACGGTTAATCAAGCTAATCAATACTGTAGAAAAGGTATGGTTAGATGTAAGCAACTTGAACCTAACAAAGGAGTTGGAGAATGTTACTGTCCTGACTCAAGTAGAAAAATTGTTACCCTCTATGTTGAAAAAGGAATGGGCTAGTAAAGTACAACAAGTGAAGACTGACAAGTTTAAAGAGTTGGTTGCATTCTTAACAGAGCATCGAAAAGCTTTAGAATACTTACAAGATGAGTCAAGACTTGGTGCGTCAAAGGTAACGGTGCATACCACTGATGTATCAAACACAAAAGAAAATGACTTATTAGAAGTCATAAAACTGTTAGCTGTGGGACAAGAGAAACTACAAAACCAGATGTCAGAGTGTTTAACTAATATAGCTCAAGTAGCAGATGGAAGATATTGCAGTAGGAATTACACATCAAAAATTAATGGTGATCAGAAGGAGAAGTATTGTCTTGTTCATGATAGTGAATCTCATCACTTACAGGATTGTATGACATTTAAGCAATGGACAGCTGAAAATCAAATGGATTTTTTAAAGCAAAATAGAATTTGTTTTGCATGTCTCAAAAGAGGGCACCTATCTAGGGATTGTGATAAGCAAATGCCTTGTAGAGTAAAGGTAAAGGGAGACATTTGTGGTAAGCACCACCATTCAATTTTGCACCCTATATTTAGCAGTCCTTATACTTCTACAATGGATGTTATGAGTAACCATTTGACAAAGAAAGGTGCATTTTTGATGACTGGGTTTGTGGATAGTGGAGGTGTTTCTGTTCCCACATTATATGATGCAGGAAGTAACATCAGTCTGATCACTTTTAGAATGGCAAAGCAACTAGGACTCAAAGGTACTCCTATACAGCTTTCAGTGACAAAGGTCGGTGACCACACAGAAGAATTGGATAGTTTTGTTTATAAGATGTCCTTGAGGGATCAAACAGGGAAGGAAAAATTTGTTGAAGTTTGTGGAATTTCCGAAATAACTGGTGCTCATCAACAGGTGAATTTATCGGAAATTGCTAAGAAATTTGAAGTGCAAGAAAAGGATATCCAAAGGCCTGAAGGGCGTATAGAACTACTAATAGGATCTGATCACTGTACTTTAATGCCACAAGTTAAAAAAACCATAGATAATGTTCAGTTAATGTCAAATGAGTTTGGTTTCTGTATCAGAGGTAGATTGGATGACAAAGGAAAGGGACATAGCTATTGCGTGCAAATTAATCACGTGAGTTGTAATGACACCACAGATTGGCATTTCAGGACTAAACCTAATGTGGGCAAGTTGATAGAAAATTATTTTTTGAATGAAAGCTTAGGAACAGAATGCAATCCTAAGTGTGGAGGCTGCAAATGTGGAAAATGCTCAACCAAGGGAAATTTAACCATTAAGGAAGAAAGAGAGAAGAAACTTATTGAAGATGGATTAACTTATGATGCGAAACATCAGTGCTGGATAGCTAAGTATCCTTGGATTTATGATCCGGCTAAACTACCTGATAATTATCCTATGGCATTTGCTAGATTAAAGGCCACTGAACAGAGATTAATGAAGATGGGGTCGACCCAGTGTGTAAAGTATCAAGAACAAATAAAAGACATGTTGGATAGAGGAGTAGCGGAGAAATTATCAAAGGAGGAAGTAATGACTTACAAGGGTCCAAAGTTTTATCTACCCCATCACGAAGTTTACAAGGTAGACTCCATTTCAACCCCAGTAAGGATAGTGTTTAATGCAGCAGCATCCTACAAAGGGATCTCTCTCAATGACATGCTTGCAAAGGGGCCAGATGTGATAAACAACTTAATTGGAATCTTGCTGAGATTCAGAGAGGAGGAGATTGGTATGGTTGGAGATATTAGAAAAATGTATCATACTGTAAAGCTTTCAGATGAAGATATGCACACTCACAGATTTTTATGGAGGAACTTTCAACTAGAGAGAGAACCCTCACACTATAAATTGAAGACGGTAACATTTGGAGACAAACCTTCTGGGCCGATAGCAATGTTGGCTCTTCGTAAAACAGCAGAAATGAATTGTGACTTCCCATTAGCCTCTAAAATGATTGTAGAGGATTCCTATGTTGACGATATTATAAGTAGTGTTGGTTCAACGAATCATGCAATGGAAAGAATCAAAGAAGTGGAGGAAGTTTTAAGACCAGGAGGTTTTCAGATTAAATATTGGATTCTCTCTGGAGAGGATAACAGAAATGATGCCATAATCTCGAACACTGATCAAGAAAAGGTTTTAGGGTTAGAATGGAAACCCAAACAAGATGTATTTTCATTTAAAGTTAAACTCAACTTCTCGAAAAGAACAAGAGAGGGCAGGACAGAACCAAATGTGAGCTATGGTGACTTTGAAAGCCGTATCCCGTGTATGTTGACTAAAAGAACTGTACTGTCGCAGTTTGCTACACTCTATGATCCTCTGGGACTGTTAACACCATTCACACTGAAAACCAAGTTAATGATTCGCTCCATTATACTAGAAGCTAATGAAAACAAATCTAAGGGATGGGATGAGCCTATCAGTGGAACTTTGTATTTAGAAGCAGTGGATTTATTTCGGGAAATGCTTGAAATTGAAAAACTTACTTTTGGAAGATGCTTAAGGACTACAGATGTGACTACAGATCCAGAGTTAATTATCTTTTGTGATAGTAGCATGAAAGCATATGGAGCTGTAGCTTACATTAGGTGGAAGAAGCAGAATGGCACATATTGTGTAAAACTCTTATGTTCAAAGAATAGAATTGCTCCTATGAGGCAAATCAATATACCTAGACTGGAATTGTGTGCTGCAGTTTTGGCAAGCAGATTGAGAGTATCCATTGAAGGAGAAATGAGATACAACTATTCTAGGATAATCCACATCACAGATAGTGAGATTGTAAGGGCACAAATCCAAAAGGAATCACATAGATTTAACACCTTTGTTGGAAGTAGAGTTGCAGAGATTCAATCAAAGACAGAGCCCATAGAATGGTATTGGGTATCTTCTAAGGAAAACAATGCTGATTTAACCACCAGGGAATGCAGTCCCTTAGAGTTAGGGACAGGATCTGTATGGCAAAGTGGTCCACAATTTCTCTATTGTGACTTCTCAGAATGGCCAGTTAAACAGAATACAGTGTCTGATCTCCCTGATACTGTGTTTGCAAAGGTAACCATGAACACAGGAGAGATTACTACACCTAATGAGTTAATCAACATCCAAAATTTCAGCAATTTGAAACGGCTTTTGTCGGTAATGGCTCGAGTCATAAATGTAGTAAGAAAGAGATCATTTAAAGCTATAATATGTGATCCTAATGCAGAGGATATACAGAGAGCAGAATTATTTCTTGTTAAGAACGCTCAAACAAGCCTGCCACAAGACTGGGAAAAGAAATATAAACGTCTAGGACCAAGGATGAGAGAAGATGGCATTATCACTGTGGGAAGTCGAATGTCAAAATGGGTAAAAGACAATTGGAATTGTGATCAGTTCATGTTACTCCCATCAAAGCATCCATTTTCTGAACTGTATCTGTCCCACATACACAAGGAAGATCATAGTGGAATAGAAGCGGGCCTTGCTAGAGCTCAAGTGAAATACTGGGTATTAGGTGCGAGGAAGACAATGAAATCTATTAGAAAACAATGTGTAACTTGCCATAGAATAGATAAGATCTGCACATCCCAGTGTATGGGTGAACTACCTAAGGAAAGACTAGAGCCATGTCCACCATTTTACAATGTAAGTGTTGACCTGTTCGGTCCTCTTTGGGTTTGTGATACGGTGAAAAGAAGAGTGAAAAGAAAAACGTTTGGAGTAATTTTCAATTGCATGACAACAAGGGCTGTACATTTAGACCTTTCCGAAGGTTATGATACTCAAAACTTTCTTACTGTATTGAAGAGATTCACTTGTCTTAGAGGATTTCCCAAAAAATTATATTCAGATAATGGTACACAGTTAGTGTATGCAAACAAGGAATTGAGAGATATGGTTACTCGGTGGAATAAGCATGAAGTGTTCAATTTTGGAAAATTTAATGGTTTAATCTGGGTATTCAATAGATCAGCAGATGCCCCTTGGGAAAATTCTTGCAGTGAAGCGTTAATTAGATTAGTCAAGAGATCTCTCACTAGAATCATAGGTGAATCAGTCATATCCTTTGGAGAACTACAGTCTGTTATGTATGAGGTGGCCAATGTATTGAATGAACGGCCTATCGGGTTCAAACCAGGTGAAGATTTTGATGAAGGGACTGTATTGAGACCTAATGACTTACTACTGGGTCGATCTACCATTGATGCTCCTTGTGGATTTTGGAATGAACGGGGAGAAGTAAGTAGATCATATGCATTTAAGATTAAGGTCATTGATTTATTTTGGAAAAATTGGATGAAGAACTACTTTCCTACTCTAATTGTACGCCAAAAGTGGCATGTGAGTGTAAGAAATGTTCGGAAGGGTGACATTGTACTTGTTAATGATCATAATGTATTAAGAGGAGAATGGAAGTTAGCGGAAGTTGTAGAAGGTATACCAGGAAGGGATGGAAAGATCAGAGATGTGTTGTTGAGGTATAAAATTAATGAACCAGGAAAACAGTACAGGGGCCAACATGACAAGCAAATGGTAAGATCAGTACATAGACTGGTGGTGTTGCTCCCAGTCGATCAACAATAGAAGTATAGAAGCCTTTGATTTGTGGTGGGGGGAGTGTAATATGATTCTCATCATATTAGAATTACGAGTATAATGTCAATGTTGGCACCTTTGAATGTGGAGCGGGCAGTGTGTGTCGCTGTCATTGGTTGGAAAGAGGTGTAGACACGGGTTGTATTCCAGTTACTGTATAATTGTTATTGGCATATATGACAAGAATTGTAATTATTATTGAGATACATATATTGTTTTCTTACTTATTAACAAGTTTGGTATTGGTTAGTAATGTGTATTTGTTTGTCAAGAGGAAGTTTTCTTTTAGGGTCTGTGTATGTAACACGGATATATATTATACCGCACTCAGGGTGTAGGGGGAAGGTAGGCAGAGGTACAGTTGGTGCCTGTCAGGGGTGAGTGGCGGTTGTTTGACTGAGGTGAGTTTTGTGATAACATTATTTCTCTGATTTGTTTGACTTATGTTATGCCGCTGATTGTGCATATTGGTTGGTGTTATATTGAATGCGGTGCTGATAGGAGGATTTGATTAAGTGTAACTTTGCAGCATAGTTGGGGTAATGCTGTAATCAGACATATGGTGAAGTCTGCCTTGGCTGATGATGGGCGGTCATTTTGTGAGTACTATTTTATATGTATCGTGTGTCATTGCAATAGTGAATAATAGAATGGGATATGTGTTCATCTTATGTTATTCTTCTGTTTACTGGGTGAAGTTACAAGATATTGAAGGGAGTTACATGATATTGAGGTATGCTGTGTTTATGTTGACATTAAATTTGCAGGCTGAATCAATCAATAAATCAAGATACAGCAAGTCAGCCCAATCATAGTCATTATCCTACACTACAAAGGGCAAGTGCCGGGCCAGAAACAAGGTTTTGAAGGCGCTGTCATGGCGTGGAAAGGGAGCATCGGGCAGAGTTATAATGAGTGGCTACAAGTCTCTCGTGTGGTCACTCAGACTATGCCAGCCCTGCTTTACTCAACATGACAAGCAATGACGCTAAGGGCCTTGAAACCATCCAAAATGAGGCGTTAAGAATAGCCCTGGGAGCCCCGAAGTGGACGAAGGTGGACAATTTAAGGAGTGAGGCACAGGTACCTCCGCTTACACAAAGAATAAACACTGCGATCGCCAACCTCCTTATCAAGACTGCCATCAGAGGCCACTCAGATCACCTACACAC
>NC_087151.1:16867500-16915000 GCF_035594125.1 Scylla paramamosain
TTCCTTCGTCTTTTAGCTAAGTTTTTCTTCCACTCTGCAGGATTACGCACACTTTTCCTTCCCCTAGAGCAGAGGTCGGCAACCCAGAATTAGAGAAGAGCCACTTTCTTCAGACTTGACAGATACACAATGCTGCTGGAGCCACAGCGTAAAATCTATTACAAATGTAGTTTACGAAACCTAATAAATTTCCTCCATACGAAAGTTAAGTAATATAACCATAGACAAAATAATCATACAGATTGTACCGTAGTACAAGTAGTAGTAGTAGTAGTAGTAGTAGTAGTAGTAGTAGTTACTAAATAGTAGTAGTAGTAGTAGCAGTAGTAGTAGTAGTAGTAGTAGTAGTAGTAGTAGTAGTAGTAGTAGTAGTAGTAGTAGTAGTAGTAGTAATAATAATAATAATAATAATAATAATGATAATAATAATAATAATAATAATAATAATAATAATGATAATAATTATAATGATAATAATAATAATAATAATAATAATAATAATAATAATAATAATAATAATAATAACAATAATAATATTATTATTATTATCATTATTATTATTATTATTATTATTATTATTATTATTATTATTATTATTATTATTATTATTATAGTAATCAGTGCTTTAGAGCTCACTCCCAGTAAGGTCTAAAGCACTGTTCAGGGGGTGCTGTGAACTTATCATTAAACCCAGCTGTGACCTCACTGAACGTTTCCCTTTGTGTCTCACAACACAAGGGGGCAGTTACAGCCTGCCCTCTAAAGACAACTCTCTTCCTCCACACAAAACTACAAGCACCTAATAACACACACCCTTCACTCAAAAATTTTAAAATCATCATGGCGACTCCTACACCAGCCTCGGAGTCCCCATCTGGGGAGGGGACCATAAATGTCCCCAGGTCGGACTGCCTTTCTGTCGACGACCCTAAGTGTCTTGACACCCCCCTCAACTTTTTCTTCATTAACTTCTGCAACATTCGCGGTCTAAGATCTAATTTTCAATCTGTAGAACACCACCTCTCCTATTCTAAACCTCATCTTCTTTTCCTCACTGAAACTCAGGTGTCTGAGGCAACTGGCAGTAGCCCCTTTTCTGTTCCCTCCTACTTTCTCTATCCTCATTTTCGATCCAAAGCTGGATGTTGCGTTTATGTGCGCAATAACTTAACCTGCTCTCGTGCCCACGCTCTTGAATCTTCCGAGTTTTCCACCATCTGGCTACGACTACAGAGTCACTCTCATACTAAATTTATCTGTGCTGTATACCTCTTACCTAACTCCTCTGACTATAAGAAATTCTTTGACTACTTAACTTCCAAAGTGGAGCACATTCTGACCCTCTTCCCTTTTGCAGAGATCTCCATTCTTGGAGACTTCAATGTTCACCACCAGCTTTGGCTTTCCTCTTCCTTCACTGACCATCCTGGTGAACTAGCCTACAACTTTGCTATCCTCCATGACCTAGAGCAATTGGTGCAGCACCCTACTCGTATTCCTGACCGTCTTGGAGATACACCCAACATTCTTGACCTTTTCCTGACCTCTAATCCTTCTGCTTATGCTGTCACCCTTTCTTCTCCGTTGGGCTCCTCCGATCACAATCTCATATCTGTATCTTGTCCTATCGCTACAATCCCTCCTCAGGATCCCCTAAGCGAAGGTGCCTCTGGCGTTTTGCCTCTGCTAGTTGGAGGGACCTGAGGAGGTATTTTGCTGATTTTCCTTGGAATGACTACTGCTTCCCTGTCAGAGACCCGTCTTTGTGTGCTGAGCGCATAACAGAGGTGATAATGTCTGGCATGGAGGTGTACATTCCTCACTCTTTTTCTCGTCCTAAACCTTCTAAACCTTGGTTTAACACAGCTTGTTCTCGTGCTGTACATGATAGAGAGGTGGCCCACAAAAGGTATTTAAGCATTCCATCACCAGAATCTCATGCACATTATATTTCTGCCCGGAACCATGCCAAGTCTGTTCTCCAACTAACCAAAAACTCCTTCGTTAACAGAAAATGTCAAAACCTTTCAAAATCTAACTCCCCTCGTGACTTCTGGCATCTAGCCAAAAATATCTCCAATAACTTTGCTTCTTCTTCTTCCCTCCTCTATTTCAACCAGATGGCACCACTGCTATCACATCTATTTCTAAACCTGAACTCTTCGCTCAAACCTTTGCTAAAAACTCTACCTTGGACGATTCTGGGCTTGTTCCTCCCTCTCCTCTACCCACTGACTACTTCATGCCACCTATTAAAATTCTTCGCAATGATGTTTTCTATGCCCTCGCTGGCCTAAACCCTCGGAAGGCTTATGGACCTGATGGGGTCCCTCCTATTGTTCTCCGAAACTGTGCCTCCGTGCTTGCACCTTGCCTAGTCAAACTCTTTCAGCTCTGTCTGTCAACATCTACCTTTCCTTCTTGCTGGAAGTTTGCCTGCATTCAACCTGTTCCTAAAAAGGGTGACCGTTCTAATCCCTCAAACTACCGTCCTATTGCTTTAATTTCCTGCCTATCTAAAGTTTTTGAATCTTAAACATCTATCACTTCACAACTTTCTATCTGATCGCCAGAATGGGTTCCGTCAAGGCCGCTCTACTGGTGATCTTCTGGCTTTCCTTACTGAGTCTTGGTCATCCTCTTTTTAGAGATCTTGGTGAAACTTTTGCTGTTGCCTTGGACATATCAAAAGCTTTTCATAGAGTCTGGCACAAAGCTTTGATTTCCAAACTACCCTCCTACGGTTTCTATCCTTCTCTCTGTAACTTCATCTCAAGTTTCCTTTCTGACCGTTCTATTGCTGCTGTGGTAGACGGTCACTGTTCTTCTCCTAAATCTATTAACAGTGGTGTTCCTCAGGGTTCTGTCCTGTCACCCACTCTCTTCTTATTATTCATTAATGATCTTCTAAACCAAACTTCTTGTCTTATCCACTCCTACGCTGATACCACCCTGCACTTTTCCACGTCTTTTCATAGACGTCCAACCCTTCAGGAGGTAAACATTTCACGCAGGGAAGCCACAGAATGCTTGGCTTCTGATCTTTCTAAAATTTCTGATTGGGGCAGAGCAAACTTGGTAGTGTTCAATGCCTCAAAAATTCAATTCCTCCATCTATCAACTCGACACAACCTTCCAGGCAACTATCCCCTCTTCTTCAATGACACTCAACTGTCCCCCTCTTCTACACTGAATATCCTCGGTCTGTCCTTTACTTATAATCTGAACTGGAAACTTCACATCTCATCTCTAGCTAAAACAGCTTCTATGAAGTTAGGTGTTCTGAGACGTCTCCGCCAGTTTTTCTCACCCCCCCAGCTGCTAACTCTGTACAAGGGCCTTATCCGTCCATGTATGGAGTATGCTTCACATGTCTGGGGGGTTCCACTCATACTGCTCTTCTAGACAGGGTGGAATCAAAAGCTTTTCGTCTCATCAACTCCTCTCCTCTAACTGACTGTCTTCAGCCTCTCTCTCACCGCCGGAATGTTGCATATCTAGCTGTCTTCTACCGCTATTTTCATGCTAACTGCTCTTCTGATCTTGCTAACTGCATGCCTCCTCTCCTTCCGCGGCCTCGCTGCACAAGACTTTCTTCTTTCTCTCACCCCTATTCTGTCCACCTCTCTAACGCAAGAGTTAACCAGTATTCTCAGTTATTCACCCCTTTCTCTTGTAAACTCTGGAACTCCCTGCCTGCTTCTGTATTTCCACCTTCCTATGACTTGAATTCCTTCAAGAGGGAGGTTTCAAGACACTTATTCATCAATTTTTGACCACTGCTTTGACCCTTTTATGGGACTGGCATTTCAGTGGGCATATTTTTTACTGGTTTGTTGTTGCCCTTGGCTAGTGTCCTTCCTACATAAAAAAAAAAAAATCATGATTATTATTATTATTATTATTATTATTATTATTATTATTATTATTATTATTATTATTTTTATTATCATTATTATTATTAATGATTATATCAATAGTAACAGCAGCTGTCATAAAATAAAACATGATAATAATTAAGTAGGAAGACACTCGTTTAACTTTGTAATTCTATGATGGCAGCAAGTTAACAAATATGGTATATTATTTTTCAAACATGTTAAGTGTACTTACTATATCAGTATCTGGTCACCATGATGAGTTTAAACCGGGGGGGGGGGGGGGAGAGAGAGAGAGAGAGAGAGAGAGAGAGAGAGAGAGAGAGAGAGAGAGAGAGAGAGAGAGAGAGAGAGAGAGAGAGAGATTAATGAAAAAAAGAAATGGATGGGAATGTTGAGAGAGAGAGAGAGAGAGAGAGAGAGAGAGAGAGAGAGAGAGAGAGAGAGAGATTAATGAAGAAAAGAAATGGATGGGAATGTTGAGAGAGAGAGAGAGAGAGAGAGGAGAGAGAGAGAGAGAGAGAGAGAGAGAGAGAGAGAGAGAGAGAGAGAGAGAGAGAGAGAGAGAGAGAGAGAGAGAGAGAGAGAGAGAGAGAGAGAGAGAGAGAGAGAGAGAGAGAGAGAGAGAGAGAGAGAGAGAGAGAGAGAGAGAGAGAGAGAGAGAGAATTAAATTTTAATTAATGTGATTTCTGCTCCAGTGTTTCTTTGGAGAGATGCTCAATGTTTGGCAAATATGTTGTCGTTTTGAGTTTCAGGCAGGACTGCAGGCTTGCATCATTCAGTTGGCTGCGTAGTTTGTTTTTTATAAAGTTCATGCTAGAAAACACTTGTTCACACAGGTAAGTAGATTCAAATATAGAGAGAATGCCAAAGGCACATCTTTTCATGTGTGTATAAGTATCTGCTAAGGAATTCCACACTTCATGCACAATCTGATCTCGGTTTTGTAGCCCAGACAATTCAGTCCATATGTGTTGAAATGCCAGTGTAGCATGTTGTTTCTCCAGGTTTTCAATATCGGAGACCATACCTCTGAATTTTGAAGTACATAAGTCTTTTCCTTGCAAATCAGCTAATTCTAGTTCCAGTTCTGCTTGATTCACTCCAGTAAAAGCTGAAAAATTGAGTGAGACTGTATCTACATCCAGGGGGTTGATCACAAATGACAACATGGCCTTTTCTTTTCTGAATTCTTGAAAAAGTCCTTCAAAGGATTTTTTTTTTTCATTTTCATTAGAGCATTTCTTATGATATCAATATCCAGCTCAAAGTCTGTTCCTTCTTCAAATTGCTTTAATGAAAGAAAGTGAATATGAGAGCCTCTCTCAACATTTCTAACAAACAAAGGTAGTTTTGGTTCAAAGAAAAGGGCTTCTTCCAAAAGCATTAGAGCAGTGTTTCCCTTTCCTTGTAGTTTCCTGTTGAGCTCATTTAAATGTGAA
This sequence comes from Scylla paramamosain, assembly GCF_035594125.1. Lineage (NCBI taxonomy): Eukaryota > Metazoa > Arthropoda > Malacostraca > Decapoda > Portunidae > Scylla > Scylla paramamosain. The sequence continues at coordinate 16,872,822 of NC_087151.1, forward strand.
GTGATGTCCACCAAGAAGTGAAACTTCTGTAGCCATTAAGGATTTGTAAGGTATGCATATTCATGGTGGTCTTTCTCCTCCAGAAATTTCTTCACTTCCTCAAGGCATGCTGCAAAACGTGCAAGCACCCGACCCCTAGAAAGCCAACGGACTTTGTTATGTAAGAGGGGTGAATACTGGGAATCGACATCTTCCAGAAGTTCACGAAACTGTCAATGGTTTAAGCCTTTTGCCATTGTTTTGTCCATTATTTCAGAGAACTCTGATAAGCAAGTTTGTGCATACAATGCCTCTTGGTGAACGATGCAGTGAAATTATATCAATTCACGATTCAGCTCTCGGTTTAAGAAACAAACCCCTTATGTATACCTGTCATACTCGGTGCACCATCAGTTGCAACAGAAATAATGTGGCTGGTCTGAATTCCTTTTTCCTTAAGGCAGGTTATAATTGTTGAAAATATATTCTCACCTCTAGTTTGACCAGTGAGAGGCAGCAAGTCAATGAGTTCTTCTTGTGGGCCTTCAGAGTTGACATACCTGCCAAGAAGAGCAACTTGTGCAATGTCGTCAACATCATATGACTCATCACAAGCAATTGAAAAGCCACAGGCTGAATTGATGTCCACACTTTGTAGATTGGTGATGTCTTGTGCAAGTTTCAGTGCTCTGTCCCTCATCGTTTTAGCAGACAATGGCACATTCTTAATTTTCTTAATTATTTCATCCTTTTTTTAATTCTCTGAACAGATGCATTGCTGCATTGGTGAAACAGTCTTTTATATATTCACAATCTGTAAAAGGTTTTCCACGTTTTGCTATCTCATGACTTATCACAAAAATGGCAGTAGTTGTATCGTTGGAGGACTTCATCCATTTCGCGAATACATTCTGACTCTGCTTTGCTCTGAGCTGCAGTTCCTCCACAACTTTCTTTTTGGCATCTCCAACTGGATAATTTTCAGCAAAATCACCGTTTCCTCTGAAAATGCCTCTCAAGATTGGATATTTTTATTGTTGGCCAGTTCTTCACTGCATATGAGGTACAAAGGGTGCCCTTTAGATTTCTGAACAAATGCAAAATGCTCGGTCCATTCACTCATAAACTCTCTATTTTCAACTTCAATTTTCGTCTTCCTCGATGCCATTTCTCCAGTAATTGATTACGTCTTCATATCTTTCACTGAAGAAAAGGTCGTAATAGCAGCAGCAGCAGTAGCAGCAGCAGCAGCAGTAGTAGTAGTAGTAGTAGTAGTAGTAGTAGTAGTAGTAGTAGTAGTAGTAGTAGTAGTAGTAGTAGTAATATAGTAGTAGTAGTAGTATAGTAGTATTAGTATTAATGTTTAGTAGCAGTAGTATAGTAGTAGTAACAGCAGCAGCAGTACTGGTATAGTAGTAGCAGTAGTAGTAGTAGTAGTAGTAGTAGTAGTAGTAGTAGTAGTAGTAGTAGTAGTAGTAGACGTCCAACCCTTCAGGAGGTAAACATATCACGCAGGGAAGCCACAGAACGCCTGACTTCTGATCTTTCTAAAATTTCTGATTGGGGCAGAGCAAACTTGGTATTGTTCAATGCCTCAAAAACTCAATTCCTCCATCTATCAACTCGACACAATCTTCCAGACAACTATCCCCTCTTCTTCAATGACACTCAACTGTCCCCCTCTTCTACACTGAACATCCTCGGTCTGTCCTTTACTTATAATCTGAACTGGAAACTTCACATCTCATCTCTAGCTAAAACGGCTTCTATGAAGTTAGGTGTTCTGAGACGTCTCCGCCAGTTTTTCTCACCCCCCCAGCTGCTAACTCTGTACAAGGGCCTTATCCGTCCATGTATGGAGTATGCTTCACATGTCTGGGGGGGTTCCACTCATACTGCTGTTCTAGACAGGGTGGAATCAAAAGCTTTTCGTCTCATCAACTCCTCTCCTCTAACTGACTGTCTTCAGCCTCTCTCTCACCGCCGCAATGTTGCATCTCTTGCTGTCTTCTACCGCTATTTTCATGCTAACTGCTCTTCTGATCTTGCTAACTGCATGCCTCCCCTCCTTCCGCGGCCTCGCTGCACAAGACTTTCTTCTTTCTCTCACTCCTATTCTGTCCACCTCTCTAACGCAAGAGTTAACCAGTATTCTCAATCATTCATCCCTTTCTCTGGTAAACTCTGGAACTCCTTGCCTGCTTCTGTATTTCCACCTTCCTATGACTTGAATTCCTTCAAGAGGGAGGTTTCAAGACACTTATCCACCAATTTTTGACCACTGCTTTGACCCTTTTAGGGACTGGCATTTCAGTGGGCATTTTTTTTATTAGATTTTTGTTGCCCTTGGCCAGTATCCTTCCTACATAAAAAAAAAAAAAAAAAAGTAGTAGTAGTATAGCAGTACTAGTAGGAGGAGGAGGAAAAATAGCCGTCCTAGTAACTATGGGTGTGCGTTTTCACTGAACGAGATGCCTGCTTACACTGCCAGGCAGTGTTGGGCAGAGGCTGGTGTAGTTGGATGGACGTGTATCATACAGGAATCATATTCGTACTATAGACGTAGTAGACTTCACGCTTCGTCTCGCCTCTCTCTCTCTCTCTCTCTCTCTCTCTCTCTCTCTCTCTCTGCGTGTCCTACGATAAGTTAGACAATTTTATGTAGGTGGCAGGAGCCACACATGTCTCTTGAAAGAGCCTCACGCGGCTCTGGAGCCGCAGGTTGCCGACCTCTGCCCTAGAGGGTTCTGGCTCCTCAGGGGGCATGTTGTTGTTCGCCATAATGATGAAATCTTGCGTATGAGCGTAAAAGAAAGACAGAGTGTCATTCAGAGCTGGCGAGCTGGCGGAGGGTGCATGAGCGTCTGTGGGTGTGAGGTGTGAGGAAGGCAGGCTGCTGTCAGCCGTGTCACGTGAAGCCCAGCGCGTGCCGTCATTGGCTCGCTGGCTGCTAGGCGTGAGTTACTTCATTCTGGCATCAGTCGCTCATCGCCTTGCTTCGAGAGTGACACGAAGGGTCTACAGATAACTGCATTTGGATTAATTTTCGACCCTATTGCGGTTCCATTCTGACCTTCTCTGCTTCCCGCCACAGTAGGAAGGTGGGGGAAGACGATGCGATAAAGATGATCATTTCAGCCGGAGTGTCGCTTACGTTACTCTGGCTCTAGGCGCCTCATATATATATATATATATATATATATATATATATATATATATATATATATATATATATATATATATATATATATATATATATATATATATATATATATACATATATATGGCAGCAAGTCAAAGGCAAGTAGCTTGAAAAGATCTACTTTAATACTACATTTAGACCCATATAGCAAGTATTTCACCTCTAGACGATTAAGCTTGATAAGAAAAAAAATAAGAAAATAAAAAAAAAGTCCTGGCAAGATTACACCAAGGATAAAAAAAAAAAAAAATTTCACTGATTTGCAGCTAAAAGAATAAAAGTGAATAAAACAAATAAGCGAAAATGAAGAAACCACCCTTACCATTAGTAAATGGCATCCCTGTTTTCAATGTTATTATTAAGCCATTCGTGGAAGACAAGTTACGCCTCGGTGATCTCTTAGGTAACGGTAGGACTTCGTTGGGTTCTTTCTACCACATGTTTTTGGGTCTCGGCTGCAGATGCTATAATCCTCGCTTCACTTTATTCTTCTGATGCTTCCTCAGTTTTTTCAACCCCTATAACATCATTCTTTTCAGGTGCTTTTTCGATTACTATTTCCATTTTTGCAATTGCTGGTGATACTTTCTCAACTACATTTTTTTCCTCTTTCATTTCAGGCACTACTTTTTCAACTTTTGTTCCATTTTTTTTCATTACTACTTCGTCAACAATCTGTGCATTCGTTTTTTCTGTAGGTAATACTTTCTTCATTATTGCTTTTTCCTCCTTTTTCGATACTGGTTCTAACTTTTCAACCACGGTTGCATTTGCTTTCATTTCAGGCAATACTTTTTCAAATATCTTTTCCTCTGTGTTTGCTAGAGATATGAGTTTCGCAGCAGTTTTCACAGGTGGGTTTATGACACTCTTCTTTTCAATAGGTATCACTGCAGGTACTTCTGCATTTACCATCTTAATTTCGGTTTCCGTCACGCAAGAATTGTTCCCTCTGTTCTTTACTACTTTCAATTCTTCCTTTGCCATAACAGTTTTATTTATTTCTTCTTTTAAATCTTCCTTTAAGTTTTCAGTTTTATTTATTTTTTCTTTTAAACCTTTCTCTAATTTCTCTAATTTCTTTATATCTTCTTTTAATTCTTCCTCTATCTTCTCAGTTTTCTTTTTTTTTTCTTTCAGATCTTCGTCTACCTTTTCGGTTTCTTTTATTTTTCCTTTAAAATCTTCCTTCACTTTTTCTGTTTCCATTATTGCTTCTTCTAATTCTTCATTTTCAGTTTCTTTTATTTCTTCTTTCAATTCTTCATTTATCTCTTCAATTGCCTTCATTTCTTTTTTTAGTTCTCCCTTTTCCTTTTCCTTTTCTTTAATTTCTTCATTTAACTCTTCCTTTACCTTTTCTGTTTCCCGCCTCAAATCTTTAATGTCTTCTTTAATTTTTTGCATTTTTTTTTCCTGTTCCTTAGTCTTAGCAGTGGGCTTCATAGCTTCTGTTGTTGTATTCTTACACAATGTATTTTCAACTTCTTTCTCAATAGCGATGTTTTTCTTAGGGTGTGCAGTATCATTCTCTGCATCTTTTATAGTTTTGCGTTCGATTTCAGTTTGTTCACGTGTCTCATTGGAGGGCAGTTTTTCAACCGTTTTGGTGACAGTAACTTCTTTGGTTCCATTCTTAGGAAATTCTTCAACTTTCGTTTCTGTTATTACTACTTTTTTCAGTCCTTTTTCACCCAAGGTCACGGGAAGTGTCCCATTTTTTAAGGCTATTAGACCTTTATATGCTTCAGCACAGACTTCTTTGTCAAGTATCTGTTTTTCAGCTGCTAGCGGAGCCCTCGTGAAATTGGCCGAGAGATCCTCGGCGTCCAGTACAAGCTCGGCCACCGTGCCATTGGACCTCGCTGGGACGTCCACCGAGGCTCCTAGTACGAAACCGAGGGTTACGGTAGCACTAACCAAAAACACAACACGAAACATTTTTTGCTTTTAGCTGAAATGAAAAACCTCGTAGTAAGGCGAGATGTGGTTTGATAACTTTTGACACCTTATGTTGTTTGGGCTCCTTTCCCTCATTTCCTGCCCTATTTTATTGCAAAGTGCGCACTAAGCTGCCGCGTAGATAAGCAACCTTCCATATGATCACAGAGGATAACCCACACATCAATAAATGATCTTTTCATAGGCATATATTCCTAATGCCGCCTTCAGGCACAAAGACATGGCATCTCTATCTAGTCTTCCACTTTTCTTTCTTAGCTTTCCTATTCGCCTCAACTTTTCATGTGACGGTCACAAGTTCACGTAACTTTTTGTGAACACGGCTTCATCGCACACTGCATGATCCTTGCGTGTCCATGGGGCCGTCGTGAGACAAGAATCAGCCCCTATTTGGGAGCGATTCAAAGAACTATGGCTGAATTCGAAATTGCTGTCTTCCTATTCCGTGTGCGTCGTAATAGGCAAAAAGGGGAAAAAAAAAAAAAAAGTGAGAGAACCAATGGCCACGGCTGTTTGGCAACGCCTCCAGGGTGAGGGGAACAGTTCCTGGAACTACAAAGGCTGAACGGGAAGGCGCCAGAAAGTCAGCATGCCTGGTTCCTCAGGAGCCTCTTCACCAATGAGAGGTGAGGTGCTCCTCCGCCTTGTTATAAGTAAAAGTGTAAATTAAAATAAAGTTAGGTTGAATATAGTGAATATGAATAAATGGTAAATCCACTGCCTCAACATAAACAGAATGGAAAAATAAATACATTAAGAATTCGGTTAAATAGAATGTAAATAAATAATAATGTGAATAAATAATAAATAATGGTAAGAAATTCAAAACATTCCCCTCAAAATTATATTTTTAAGATGTAAATTTTTATAGAAATAGGGTAATGATGTAAATCACGGTAATTCCCGAAATAAAAATCCAATAACCGGCAGTACGTGATAACACCGGTCCCCCCAGTCACTTTTACCTGTATTTTATGTTTTTTTTTTCTTACTTTATACCCCCTCTCCCCTCTTTCCTGTCATTTCTTGTGTTGTGCACTTTCTTAAATAAACTGTTAAACTGTTAAACTGTTAGCTACTCTGTTTTTTTCATGTAGGAGGGGCACCGGCCAAGGGCAACAAAAATCAAATAAAAAAATAAATAAAAAAAGACCCACTGAGATACTAGTCCCCGAATAGGGTCCAAAGCGGTAGTAAAAAATTAAAGGATAAGTGTCTTGAAACCTCCCCCTTGAGGGAATTCAAGTCATAGGAAGATGGAAATAAAGAAGCAGGCAGGAAGTTCCAGAGTTTACCAAAGAAAGGGATGAATGATTGAGAGTACTGGTTAACTCTTGCATTAGAGAGGTGGACAGAATAGGGGTGAGAGAAAGAAGAAAGTCTTGGGTAGCTAGGTCGCTGGAGGAGGGAAGAATGCAGTTAGCAAGATCAGAAGACCAGTTAGCATGAAAACAGCGGTAGAAGATTGCAAGTGATGCAACATTGCGCCGATGAGAAACAGGCTGAAGACAGTCTGTTAGACGAGAGTTGATGAGACGAAAAGTTTTTGATTCCACCGTGTCTAGAAGAGCGGTATGAGTGAAACCCTCCCAGACATGTAAAGCATACTCCATACATGGACGGATAAGGCCCTTGTACAGAGTTAGCAGCTGGAAGGGTGAGAAGAACTGGCGGAGACGTCTCAGAACACCCAACTTCATAGAAGCTGTTTTAGCTAGAGATGAGATGTGAAGTTTCCAGTTTAGATTATAAATAAAGGACAAACCGAAGATCTTCACTGTAGAAGAGGGAGACAGTTCAGTGTCATTGAAGAAAAGAGGATAGTTGTCTGGAAGGTTGTGTCGAGTTGATAGAGCCCTGTAGCAGAGCTCCACACAACCCATGTAGCCAGTGCTGGAAAAAACTCAAAGAAGAAGAAGACCAGCTACTCAGTCTCTCCCATGCATCGAGAGTGAAACATCCCACCCTAGGCACTGAAGAAGGGTCACGGACCCGAAATCCCGGTATAGCAGAGATGACACACTATAAAGATGTCATCACACAATACATGAAAGAGAATCAGACAATTTTATTAAGGAATAAAGAAAACACATAATACAAAACTTGCCATCACTTTCAACCATATATATATATATATATATATATATATATATATATATATATATATATATATATATATATATATATATATATATATATATATATATATATATATATATATATATATATATATATATATATATATATATATATATATATATATATATATATTTATATATATACACATGCATGGGCTATAGAGAAAGAGAGAGTTTTTTTATCTTTTATTATCTTATCTTCTAATATGAATTGTAAGAATGTCCACATTCAAACCACACGAAGTATACGAACACACACACACACACACACACACACACACACACACACACACACACACACATTCAATGATACGCGACCTGAAGGCCGGTAAGTGTTGTGTCCTTGGCTCTGGGCGTGATGGGTGAGGCTAGCAAGGGCCATGCGATCTGAGTCATCGATAGTGACATCAATTTTTATACGATGTGATTATCCGTGAATGTTGTTTTACCTCTATAAAACACTTTATAATGTATATGAGGATCTTATCAGTGGCACTTCTTTCTGACAAGATCGAAACTGCACTCTTTGAGCTGCAACCTTTCCTCTAATTTTTAGAGCTAATTCATCGGTGTTTTTATGTTATTATGAAGACCTTTTCGGTACAGTATTTCAATAAACATTTATCAATCCTTCGATACTCATTCTCGGGTCCGATTGATGATACATGATAACGTTCTTTGTCGAATCCTCATCTGAATCCGTAACACACACACACACACACACACACACACACACACACACACACACACACACACACACACACTAAGATATTATATTTTTTGATTAACTACAGAGTAAAGGAAAGCAAGAGCTGTCTGCGAGTTTGAAGAAAAGCACTATTCCTTGAGCCCTTTTCCCTATAAAGCAGGATCCCCTATAAAGATATCTTAGTTTGTATAAGAAAACGATGTTCGTGTTTTCTTTCAAACGATGACTTCTTAAAATATATACTATCATATTTTAGTTAAGCTACTGGACCTAGCTGTTCAGTTTATTGGTGAAATACTTACAGCTAAGATTATGTTTTCGGCGAATGTCTACACACTAAAGACCTATTCCAAATCTATTTATTTTGGTGTAGCAGCCAGTAGGTGACATGATTTCGCTTATTCATTTCCTGTATTCCTTACTATTTCACAAATGTCACACCATTTTAGAAGAAAAAAAAAAAAAACCTGCATAATTTATATTCCATCTTTGTCAAATTTCACACATTCCAGTACTACGTGTTCCATCGTTTCATCCACGCCCGTAACGCATAACATAATAGCACATACTTTGCCATTGTATCTAGTTCCTTGAATTCACATTCATACACTGTGCCTTAGCTTGTCAGAAAAAAAAAAAAAAAAGACCACCTAAGCTTATACTCATGGTATTTCATTACCCGAGTTTACATACGCTGGGATTTTTTTTTTTTTTTTTTTTTTTGTATTGGTTTTGTCTCATTCATCTGCTTACTGAATCTCAAATGTTTAATTGTTCTATGTATCTTACCATTAGTTCAGCTTCTCGGCCGGTACTAAGAGATACCAATAAGCCAACAGAAAGGAAATCAGACTGCAAAATTAACTTTGTATATTATAAGTTTATTATATACCTTGAAAAGAGGTAAGCTTGTTCATTGGGTCATGACTTGATCAATATATCTTGAATAGTTTTTGGTAGGTACAACATGTAGCTAGCAAATATAAACAAGGTAGTAGATTATATGGTCGTAGTCAGTAAGAAACACCACTTAAAAATCTTTATATTTTATTTATTTATTTATTTATTATATTTATTTATTTATTTGTGTGTGTGTGTGTGTGTGTGTGTGTGTGTGTGTGTGTTCACTGCATTATAATTTAACTTGGCGTACCAGTGAGTTCGTGTGTGTTCACTGCATTATAATTTAACTTGGCGTGCCAGTGAGTTCGTGTGTGTGTGTGTGTGTGTGTGTGTAAACCATTGATCTCAATATTTTGAGATCAGTGTTGTAAACAGTAGTCTCACAACTTATCTTGAATTATTTTTGATGACTTTATGTATATATATATATATATATATATATATATATATATATATATATATATATATATATATATATATATATATATATATATATATATATATATATATATATATATATATATTTATTTATTTATTTATCCTCATAAGAACTTTGCAAAGAAAGAAAGAAAAAAAAATGTTGACGGAGCAATCCTTATCGTCATGCGTGTGGCTCCCTCCGCCCCTCCCCAGCAATGAAGAGACCCTCCACTGCCACCACCACCGCCACCACGTAGAACTGGTCTCACTCAGCGTCTGGCGATGCTCAGCTGTTAATAGTTCCGTCGACAGGATGGTCCAAAATGGCAGCAAATCTCCAACCTGAGGAAGAATTGGTAAGTACTGAACCTGGCTAATTTTAGCAAGCTTGATGTGTGTGGAGTGGTGGAAGGAAGAGACGGGTCGGATAGGCTTGAGGAACAGCTCGGGGGTCTGTCAACCCTGGGGTGGCGGGCCGCTCTCCTCTCCATGTCAGGCTGTTTGACAAATTAATGACGTCTCCATGCTAGACTCTCCAATCCTACTTAGTGTGGTCCGTTTGGCGTGAGGCGGACTTAAGTCTACGCTCGGGAGCGGAGAAGGGCCTCTGCTTGTTGCTGGAGTGCTGGTGGCGGTGTTGCTCGTGTCCTTCGTTCTGTGGTGCTGTGGTGCCTCTGTTACTGTGTGTTGTCCTTATGTGCTGGTGCTTCGTGTTTGTCATTGGTGTTGGTCAATTTTTGTGGTTAGGTCAAAGGGGTATCATTACCATTAAATGGCACACATAATACATTGTTAATGATACCATATTGCAGTTGTACTCTTATTATGAGATAATGATGGTACCCATTTCATCAAACACATGATTTTTAAGCATTATGAGGAAACAAAACTTATAAGGATGAAGAGATCATGAATCTTAAAATATTCATTTTAGTTTTAAGGACAAATATCATGTGTTCCATGCCTGAATGTGGAGTGGGGTTTGGGAGAAGGTTGTGATGCAATCTAGTATATCCACCTTCTAAAGCTATCACATGAAATAAAGCCCTCTTTATAATTTACTTAGTGCAGTGATTTTTACCCCTTTCCAACTGTAAATCTCATTGGAATCTTTTGTAAGGTGATAATGTATAGTGTATCTGATTATACAGAATATGAGGGAAAATTGGATGGCTTATTATTTTTTATTAACTTGACCCTCATTAATGTGTATTGTAACTACTTTTATGCATGTGGGCTTCAGTGGAAGTCTGCCCCGTCAGCTTTGTATGAATATATCCAAGATGCATAATACTTGAAGGCTTATGTGTCTTGAAAACCTCAATATTTTAATAACTCCCATTTCTAAAGCATTTCCCTCAAGTATCAGTCTGAAATTCACTGGCTTCATATGCCATTGTATGTGATTATATATTGTTCATATGTTATTGTATGTCCTAAGAGACCAGTGTTGGGTTTTGCTAGTCTCAGTGCAAAAGGATATTGTTTTACCTGCTTTGAGGGATGGTGCAGAAGGTTCAAACTTTGGCATCTAGTAATTCAGTTCTTAGATACATTCCAGATATTTCAATTGTACATATGGTAAATCTGATATTTTAGAGAGCTTCGTCATGTCTTCTCACTACAAAAATCATAGTACATAAAAATATAGGGAAATTGATGAATAATATTCATCTCATATTTCACAAAAGATTTGTGCTTATGGATCTCTGTAGTACATGGAAAATTTTTGAGCATGTTACTTGAGGGTTATATGTTTGTGTCTGTTTGCTTGTCTGCACCATGTTGTAAGTGAATACACATGTCTCAAAATGTGTTTACATGTGTACTTACCTTTATATAAGTTTAGTATGTATTTGTTTAAAAGCACATGTGTTTTTATGTGTGTGCTTTTCTTTGTGTGTTTACAAACATAACAAAATAAGTACTCATCCTGCTAACTGAGAGTCAGTAATGCAGGGGGTTTAGTGAAGCAACAATTTTAGAAGCCAGCCAATGGGTGGATTTGTATATGAAGACATGTGAGAATGTAGGGATGTGGATTGATTGACTTAACGATCTGTCTTCTTGCATCTTCAGTCATGGTAAAAAAGAACTGCATAAAACAAGAAGCACCTTGGATATACTGCAAAGCTTTGAGGCTAATTCGGATGTTTGCAATGGTCTGAGCTGCTGGTGATCGCTGGCTGTTTTAATGTAGGACTCGGTAGACACTCCCACAGCTCTCTGGAGATGTTTATTTTAAAACTGCCTGTTGTAATACATCTTGATGTGCTGTAGCTATATGCTACAAAACACTAATCCTAAGTGTATGCTAAGAGTATCCATGGGATCTGGTGATGCACACTCTACAGAGCAGTTATTATAAGCTAAATACTCACAACTAGGGTTTTAGTGTGTCCTTATTTACTTCTAGTTTCCTGCTACATATTTAGTTTGAAACATTTTTTTTCCTCTGGTTTCTTCAGTGACTAATGTTTTATCTGGCAAATCCCAAAAAGATTCAAGCATGTATTAATTGTACTGTGGGGATACTGTGATGGTTGAAACCGTGCTGATATGAAAGACCTAGCTGATATCAGACAGGCCAACTTCTCCAAAACACATAAAAACCTAGAGGGAAGAGATATGAGACTGTAGTGCTTTTGTTAAACCCTGGTCTATACATGTGCTGTGTTTGATTGTACAAGCATATCATGAAAGAAGAAACAGGATGTGAAAGGATGGGTTGTATTTCTAAAGAAAAAATAATGACTCGGAAGACATTGGGTGACATGATATGAACACACAATTGGCAACTCAGGGAAGATGTTGGGAGATATAATGCCAACAGGCAATCTTCACTGGTGTCCTGCTAAGATTTAGCATCAAAACATGATTGTTTCTTCCATATGTGCCAGAATTTATAAAGTTCATTGCATAACTTAAATCTGAATCTGGCAGGTTTTCCAGAACTTTGCAAATGCCCCAATTTCCTTGAAACATACAAATGACTTCAGGATTTCATTCCAGCATATTGACCTTTGGGTAAAATTAAGTTGGCTGGTGAATCTGGCAGGTTTTCCAGACCTTTGCAAATGCCCCAATTTCCTTGAAACATACAAATGACTTAAGGATTTCATTCCAGCATATTGACCTTTGAGTAAAATTAAGTTGGCTGGTCAATCTGGCAGTTTTTCCAGACCTTTGCAAATGCCCCAGTTTCCATGAAACATACATGAGTGATTACAGGGAGATCTTCAGCAGAACTTAGTGTACTAGTATACACAAAATGAACTGAATGCAGTAAAACCTCATTATTTCATGCCAGTTGAGTCTTGTACTTTTATAAATAAATATTTTTATTAATTAAACAGTACATAAAAAATTAAACTGACCGATCCTTTTAGTACTGCAGGGAAGTAAGTTTATGATGCACCAAACTAAAAAGTATCTGTTACTGTAATTCTGACCTAAAGTAACCTTATGGAATGTCCTTAATTAGCAATCTTACATAAATAATTTTCACTTTGGCAAGTCTGATTTTTTTCCAGGATAATTGTTACCTATGTATGGCAGTAGAAAATATACACTTTCAGAACCTTTTAAAGCAGTCTTAGGTATGTTATTTAGAAAAATCATTTAAAGCTTAGACAAAAAGGATAAAATGTAAGGGGTGCCAAGAAAGTCATAAGCAAGCTCATGGTGGAAATTATGAATGTGTTAATTAAAGCTTCAGTTACACCAAATGTAAGCAAATAAACAGCATACTGCTTGTGATGGAAGGTGAAGAGATGTAATCTGGCACATGAGACACAAAGCCTCTGTTATTCTCTGAGAACTTATAAACTGATATATGAGTTGCATTTTCTTTGCATATATCTACAAGTTATTCTGAATTGTGAATTATTGATGCTTGGGTTAATGAGGTTTTTCTGTATTTTCAGTTCCATATTTTTAAACTGTAAAGGATAATAACATATAGATTAGTAATGTGTGTGTGTAGGGGGTTCTTTATTTCAGCTACCTTTGTATTGGATAAAATTTCGTTAGTTTATAGTATAAGCTGGATTTATGCAAATTTAGATCTCTTTAGATCATTACAATAAAAAATAATTTTGTAACAAAATATCATAACTTATAGGAAAACAAGGGTGTGGAGTAGGCCACCTCACTCACAAAGAAATAGCAATTTGCTGGAGAAGCAGGTAGCAGATCAATTCAAAATGCACATAAACTTAACAAAAGAAAAGTTTCTTATTTGAATTTGTTGAATGGCCAATAATCAAAATCTATTTGTGCAACTAATGAATTGTACCACACAGCATCTAAGTTTCTTTAATATACAGTCGGACCTATTAATTCCACCCCCAACTCCCCCCCCCTCTTGGAAGCTGGAGTCAAGGCCAGTCATTTCTGGAATTTGTTTGAATAAGCCACTCTCTCTGTCCCCCAACATACATTGCTGTTCAAGTTATTTCAAACAGTATTTACACTGGGGTATGTGGGGAAGAACTGAGGGGGTTGGCTTGTCTGAACAAATGCTCAGAATTGATTAACCTTGACTCCAGCATCCAGGGGTAATTTAATTTCCCTTACCAGAAAGAATGTGAGAATGTATGTATGGTGAAGCCATGGAGACTGATATATTTACCAGTATTTAATTATGTTGGCTTTGATAATTCTTGATAATTGGATACAATTCCTATGAGGTCAGTCTTCAAAATAAAATTGCACTGACAAATTTTCCAGCTAATATGGTTTGTTTTTATATATAATTTGAAAATATGGAGGTCTCCAAAATAATCAGCTTTTCACAAGTAAGACACTTCACTTACTGATATGATACAAAGCATACAGCCATGAAGAAGCCAAAAGTGGTTGGAGATTGACTGTGGTACTAATAGATCTTACATGTTTGGCATAAGTATTCTTAGCAGTGCAAAGACTACCAGGCTACTGCCTGATGATATTTTTGAAACCAGCACCTCTACTCAGAATGCCTGACTTCTGACACTTCTAAAAAAAAATAAAAAAAATTATTGGGGCGCAGCAAATTAGTGTCGTTCAATGTCCCAAAAATTCAATTCCTTCATCTATCAACTCAACACCACCTTCCAGATAACTATCCCCACTTCTTCAGTGACACCAGTGGGAACTGCACACCTCTTCTCGTTAAAGCCACTATATGAAGATATGGAATCTAAGCCATTTCTACCAATGTTTCTCACTGCCAGCTACTAACTTTGTACAGGGGACTTACCTGCCCATGTATGGAGTATGCTTTACATATAAGGTGTAGTCAAAAAGTATATGACCTTTGGCCAAAAAAACAAGTAATATTAAAAAAAACTCAGTTTTGATTTAGTCTCCCTCAAAGTATTTGGCTTTGGAATCTACACACTTCTGCCACTGTTGGAAACATTTCTGGAAATCACTTTTTGGGACATTGTAGAGATGTGCTATCAAATTTAGCTTAATGTCCTCTGTTGACTGAAATCTCCTTTTGAGTGTATTTTTGAGCTTTGGGAATGGCCAAAAGTCACACTGAACCAAATCTGGGGAGTAGAAAGCCTGATGAACAAGTGGTGTGTTGTGCTCACTGAGGAATGCTTGGACGACGTGGGTGGAATGAGTGGACGCGTTGTCATGGTTGAGTTGCCAGTTCTTAGCTGCCCACAGGTCTGGGCATTTTCGTCACACAGGTTCACAAAGGTGGCAAAGAACCCCCAGGTAGTATTCTTTGTTAATAGTTTGACCTTGTGGTGCATATTCATGATGTGCAATACCTTTGTATTGCATTTTGTATTGTATATTGCTTCGCACCTGTCTTGCTTTCTTTGGTCTCAATAAGGATGGATGTTTCCATTAGGATGATTGCAGTTTTGTTTCGGGGTCATAGCTGTACACCAATGTCTCATCACCAGTGATGATAGTGTTCATGAAGTTTTGATCTTGGCTAGCACACTCCAGCATGTCTTGGGAGATTTCCTTTCTGTTTTCTTTCTGCTGGTCAGACAGCAACTTTGGTATGAATTTAGCCAACACCCTCCTCATGAACAAATCTTTTATAATTGACTGAACTGACCCATGGCTGATTCCAACTTTGGCAACAATCTCCTCAATAGCCATATGACAGTCTTCATAGACTTTTCTTTGAACGTTTGCAATAATTTCGTCGTTTCTGCTAGTCTGCACAAGATGGATCACTGTCCTGCAGTCATCTTTGAACTGCTTGTACCACTCCTTTATTTGTGTTTTCCCCTAGGATAATTTCCAAAGGCCTTCTCAGTCTTCTCAATAGTCTGGGCTTGCGTGTCACCAAGTTTTTGGCAGAATTTGATACAGTATCTTTGCTCAGTGCACTCAGTCATCTTGACTCAAAAAGAAAAATTGCACAGCACACTCTTCACGTTTATACTCAACACATCACTGTGGGCGACTGGTGCCACCTACAGACACAAAAATTTTTATGCATGTTCAGTAAGGACATGGCCATCTATTACCCATGTGGATTTTGCTCAAGCATTATTACTTTATGCTAACAAATTCAAGGTTGGATACTTTCTGACTATGCCTTGTATATGGGGGTTCCACTCATACTGCTCTTTTGAACAGGGTGAAATCAAAAGCATATCAACTCCTTTGACTGTCTTCAGCCTCTCTTTCTTTGTCACAGGGTTGCATCCCTTGATATTTTCTGTCACCAATTTCATGCCAACTGCTCTTCTAATTTTGTTAATTACATACCTTTCTCCTTCCTGTCACCTCACTGCACAAGATTTACTTTAACACCTATTCTCTTTATTTCCTTAAAGCAAGAGTTAACCAGTACAGTGGAACCACAGTTCTTGAAGTTAATTTGTTCCTGACTGCCATTTGAAATCCGAAATGTTCGGAAACAAACTATTTTTTCCATAGGAATCAATGTAAAACAGATTAATCAGTTCCCGGACACCCGTCCACCCTGTCTTATGACAGACACTCCCACCACCATGATGGCTGCTTCACAATGTATCCAGCTCGTAAATCATTTATCCAGAAAGGATGTATTGAATGAATTTAGTGACATGGAACTTATCAGAAGATATTGTTTAGACTGTGCAGGTATTCTCTACGTATTTCACTGATCCTGTAAAGGGAAGCCTCACCGAGTGACACAGAGAGGAGCAACTCATTTAATGCCAAAGTAAAAGTGATCATGACACTTAGACATCTTGCTGCTGAGAAAAGCTAATGGGAAAATGCAGTTATGCAGTAGAGATGGTGTGAATTATCAAGAGAGCCGCAGGTGGCTCAGGATAACTCCTGAGTACTGAAAAACTTTCTTGTTTACATTGAGGCTCTTAAACTGGATCATATTTAACTTTTTTTTTTTTCAGAGATTGAATTATGGTCTCACCCACTGTGTTTCTCCTCTAAATACATGAAAATGAAGGAAATATTTATTGAAACTTTAAATTATTAATAAACGGCAGCCTTTCCTCATCTTTAATATGGTGGAACCTCAGTTGCGGAATGTCTCTCTTTCTGAACAACTCGGTTTTCAAACAAAAATTCTAGCTCCAAACTGCTTGAGTTGCCGTACCATAATTAAATTTTTTAATAAATTTACTTGATTTCAAATACTACAAGAGGTAGCAAAACCTGCAATTTATTACTAATTTATAGTTTCTATAAATACTTCCTTCATTTTTATATATTTGGAGGAGAGACACACAGGGTAAGACAGCAATTCAATATTTGAAATAAGTCAAATGTGATCCCACTGAAGAACCTGGGTTACTGTATTGTGGAATTTCATCTGGTAGTGTAGAAATATTGTGACATTTGCCAGCTGAATTTGGAGTAAATTTCCACGTCTACACTTTTCAAGAAACTATGAATATAAAAAGAAATATGTACTAAAATTATCCAAAATTCATGCTAATATATATATATATATATATATATATATATATATATATATATATATATATATATATATATATATATATATATATATATATATATATATATATATAATTGCCAAAGTAATGTTAACTTCATGAAACTAGCATACGTTTCTCATTTTATATTTAGTAACAGATTCCGTATAGGTGTAGAAAAGCAGACATCACTGAATTGGCAACACTCAGTATTCCACACAGTGTTGTGTAAAAATCTGGTAACCCTGTGAAGAACCTTGATGTAAACAAACAAGGTTTTGTACTCAAGAGTAATCCCAAGCCTCCTTTGCTTCTCTCTATGACCCACAGCACCATCACTACTGCACAGCTGCATTTTTCCAGTAGCTTTTCCCAGCAGCAAGATGCCAAATCATCTTAATTTTGCTGGTGATTTGGTTGCTCCTCAACTGTGTCACTCTGTAAGGCTTCTCTCACTTGATTGGTGACAAAGAGAATGCCTGCCTTGTCTAAACAATATCTTTTAATGAGTTCTGTGTCACTAAGTTCATTCAATACATCCTTTCAGGATAAAAAAATTTCTAAGCTGGAGATGTTGTGGAGCAGCCATCTTAGCAATGGGAGCATCAGGCATTACCTACTAAGACATGATGGATGGTGTCTGAGAATGGATTAATCTATTTTACATTGATTCTTATGGGGAATATAGTTTTGGGTTTCAAACATTTTGGTTTTTGAACGGCACATGGGAATTAATTAAGTTCGAAAACCAAGGTTCTACTGTATTTGAAATCAAATAACTTTGATAACTAAATTATGGTACAGCAATCAACGCAATTATGAGTTCAAAATTTTGTTTGAAAAAGGTGTTTGATAACTGAAGTTCCTCTGGTAAACTCTAGAACTTAGTGCTTGCTTTTATATTTGTTCCTGCATATGATGAACTCTTTCAAGAGGGAGGATTCAAGATACTTTTCATGATTTATAGATATTTTTTTTATTGTCCTCATTAAGCCAAAAACTCCATTAACAAAAAGTGTCAAAATCTTTCAAGACCTAACTCCCCCTCATGCCTTCTGACACCTAGCCAAAAAACTTCCCTGCTTCTTCATCTTTCCCACCTTTATTTCAATCTGATGGCACCACTGCCATCTCATCTATTTCTAAAGCTGAACTCTTTTCTAAAACCTCTACCTTGGATGATTCAGGGCTTGTTCCTACCTCTTCTCCATCCTCTGACTACTTCATGCTACCAATTAAAATCCTTTGCAGTGAAGTTTTCCATGCCCTCACTGGCCTAAACCTTCGGAAGACTTATGGACCTGATGGGGTCCCTCCCATTGTTCTCGCAAACTGTGCCTCCATGCTTGCTCCTTTCCTAGTCAAACTCTTTCAACTCTGTCTGTCGGCATCTACCTATCATCTACTTTTCCTTCTTGCTGGAAGCTTCCCTACATTCAACCTGTTCCTAAAAAGGGTGACTGTTCAAATCCCTCAAACTATTGCTTTAAAATCCTGCCTATCTAAAGTTTTTTAATCTATCCTTAACAGGAAGATTCTTACATCTATCACTTTATAACCTTCGATCAGATTGCCCGTATAGGTCCCATCAAGGCTGCTCTTCTGGTGATCTGGCTTTCCTGACTGAGTGTTGGTCATTCTCTTTTAGAGATTTTGGTGAAACTTTTGCTGTTGCCTTAGATATATTAAAAGCTTTTGATAGAGTCTGGCACAAACCTTTGATTTCCAAGCTACCTTCCTACGGCTTCCATCTTTCTCTCTGTAACTTCACCAAGTTTCCTTTCTGACCGTTCTGTTGCTGCTGTGGTAGACAGTCAATGTTCTTGTCCTAAATCTATTAACAGTGGTGTTCCTCAGGGTTTTATCCTGTTACCCACTCTCTTCCTATTATTCATCAATGATCTTCTAAACCAAACTTCTTGTCCTATTCACTCCTACACTGATGATACCACCCTACACTTTTCCATGTCTTTTTATAGATGTCCAGCTATTCAGGAAGTAAACAGTTTATACAGGGAAGCCATAGAACGCTTGACTTCAGATCTCTCTAAAATTTCTGATTGGAGCAGAGCAAACTTAGTAATGTTCAGTGCCTCAAAAACTCAATTCCTCTATCCATCAGTTCGACACAACATTTCAGACAACTATCCCCTCTTCTTCAGTGACACTTAACTGTCTCCCTCTTCTACACTGAACCTCATCGGTCTGTCCTTTATTTATAATCTAAACTAGAAACTTCACATCTCATCTCAAGCTAAAATAGCTTCTGTGAATTTAGGTGTTCTGAGTCGTCTCTGCCAGTTTTTCTCAACCCCCTTAGCTGCTAACTCTGTACAGTGGCCATATCCTGACATCAGTGTATGGAGTATGCATCACATGTATGGGGGGAGTTTCACTCGTACCACTCTGTTAGACAGGGTGGAGTCAAAAGCTTTTTGTCTTATCAACTCCTCTCTAACTGACTGTCTTCAGCCTTTTATTGTTGCAGTGTTGCATCTCTTGCAATCTGGCACCACCATTTTCATGCCAACTGCTTTTCTGATCTTGCTAACTGCATACCTCCCCTCCTTTCACAGCCTTGTTGCACAAGACTTTCTTCTTTCTCTCATCTCTATTCTGTCCACCTCTCTAATGCAAGATTTACCCATCCCTTGCTAATGTAAACTCTGGAACCTCCTGCTTGCTTCTCTATTACACACACACACACACACACACTGCACAAATGTATAGGAGAAAAAAAAATTTATTTAATAGGTTTTGTGGTGGCACAACAATCAACACTAAGAGGATACAGTAAGAAATTGTATCCAAAATAAATAAAAAAATAAAAATAAATAAATAAAAAAATAAAGAAAGAAATAAGAAAATAAAAAGTAAATAAATAAAAAAAATTAAAAAAATTACACACAGAAAGATGTGAGGATATATATATATATATATATATATATATATATATATATATATATATATATATATATATATATATATATATATATATATATATATATAAAGAATGTTGGAAATTCCTATCCTTGAAAATAGGAGAGAGAGAGAGAGGAGATTTAATAAACATCTATAGAATGATAAATGGTATGGAAAATGTGGATAAATAACGTTTTATAAATTTAGACACACAGAGTACAAGGGGACACAGTAAGAAGCTGAAGAAAGTTAATTGTAGAAGAGACATAAAGAAGTGTGAAGAAATGGAATGAACTCAGTGAAGATGTTGTCAATGTCTTAACTGTCCATGCTTTTAAGACTAAACTGGATAGATATAGAGACGGGACACTATGAGATAGAAGAAAAATAGTAAAAATGAAAGACTGAATGTGATGTATATAATTATATATGGATTGATACACAGAAAACTGGAATTACAAGACCATTTAAAAGAAAAAATCCAAAGATGGTGTGTTTAATGGAAACAAAGCTAAAAGAAGAAAACCAGATAGTCATCAAAAATAATTACAGTATGTGGAGAAGAGACAGAATTTATAAAGGAGGCGGAGGTATAATGATAATGACAAGAAAAGAGGTGAAGACAAAAATGGTGAAATATTGGGAAGGAAAAACTGAAAGTGATGTTAACTTGGAGGATAATAATGGAGAAATACTGACAGTAATAACAACTTATGTACCACCCAATACAAATTCTTGGAGCAAGGAAGACTATGAGAAAATAATAGAAGATACCATTCATTGTTTGAATAGATTAATCAAAAGTAATAAAAGAGTACTATTGGTTGGTGACTTCAATTGCAAAGAAATAAATTGGGAAACATTTGAGGTAGGAGGAAGTGAGACTGCACTGGGGAGAAAGATTTTTGAAGCTGACTATGGAAAACACAATGATGCAATGGGTGACTGAAAATACAAGATATAGGAGAGATGATGAACCAACAAGAATAGACCTAATATTAACAAAAGAAGTCAGCATAACTAAAGAATTAAGATATGTGTGCCCTATGGGAAAAAAATGACCATGTAATGATAGAAATAGAGACTGATAATGATGTCAGTGAAGAGGATGAATCATACAAATGAAACCGGGGAAACTATGGGAAAGTAAATGTAGATGACCTTAAGAAACTTTATGAAGAAATGGACTGAGAAAAGCTGAAAAGAGCAAATTATGTGCAAGATAAGTATGACATTTTTGTGAAGCTATATGAGACATGAGTGAATAAATATGTCCCACTATACAAACCTAAAGAAAAAGGAAAACAGGTTTGGTTCAGTGAAAGATGTGCAAGTGCAAAGAAAAAGAGACAAAACATGGATAAGGATGAAAAGAAATCAAAACCAAAAAAATAAAAAAGACTAAGTAAGAAATGAATATGTGAAAATAAGGAGAGAGGAAGAGAAAGGATATGAAAAGGATATACAGTGGAACCTTGGTTTTCAAATTTATTTGTTCCTGAATGCCAGTCAAAATCCAAAACTATTTTCCTCATAGAAATCAACGTAAAATAGATTAATCTGTTCTTAGACACCAGTTCACCATGTCTTAGTGGGTAATGACTGACACTCCCACTGCTAAGATGGCCACTCCACAACATCTCCAGTTTAGAAATTTTTTATCCAGAAAGGATATATTGAATGAACTTAGTGACACAGAACTCATCAAAAGATATTGTTTAGACCATGCAGGCATTTTCTTTGTCACTAATCAAGTGCAGGAAATCTTATAGAGTGACAGAGGAGCAACCCACTCACTGCCAAAATGAAGGTGATCATAAAATGTAGACATCTTGCTGCTGGGGAAAGCTACTGGGAAAATGTAGTTGTGCAGTAATGATGGCATTGTGGATTATAGAGAGAGCCACAGGAAGTTCGGGATTACTCCTAAGCACCAAACCTTGTTTGTTTATATCAAGGAACTTCTTTAGTGGGATCACATTTAACTTATTTCAAAGATTGAATTACTGTCTTACCTTGTGTGTCTCTCCTTCAAATATATAAAGATGAAGGAAATATTTATAGAAACTATAAATTAGTAATAAATGGCAGCTTTTGCTACATCTTGTAGTATTTGAAATCAAGTAACTTTGTTTGAAAACTGAATTATGATATGGCAACCGAAGCAATTATGAGTTGAAATTTTTATTCGAAAACCGAGTCTTTTGGAAAGGGAGATGTTTGGTAACTGAAGTTCTACTATTGTTGAAAAGTGCAAGGACGAACCAAAACTGTTCAGTAAATTCATAAATATAAAAATTAAACTAAAAGAAAAACTAGAAAGGTTGAAGGATGGAAATGAAACATATAAAGACCTAAAAGACAAAAGTGAATTGCTAAACAGAAAGTTTCAAGTTTTCACAGAAGAATCAGAATATAAAGAACCACAAGATGAGAAGACAAAAAAAGCAAATGTGGGAAATTACAGTAATCAAAGAAGTTTATAAAATGATGGAGGAACTGGAAGAAAAGCAACAGGAGCATCAAGTTTCATTTTAAAAGAGTGCAGGAAACAATTGATTGAACCAATATATGACATTATAAAGTGCTCAATATCAAATGGAAGAGTGCCTAAGGAAATTGAAGAGAGCAGACATAGTGCCATTTTATAAAAGTGGAAAGAAAGAACCAATAAACTATAGACCAGTATCAGTGACCAACATAGTATGTAAGGTCTGTGAAAAAGCAATAAAGAAGCAGTGGACAAAATTTCTAGAAAAACATAATATAACAGAAAATCATTATGGCTTTAGGCAAAAGTGATCATGTGTAATAAATTTGATGAACTTCTATTCGAGTGACTGATATAACACAGGAGATGGATGGATGGGTAGACTGTATATTTAGATCTAAAAAAAGCTTTCAACAAAGTTCTCCACAACAGCCTATAATGTAATCTAGAAAATATAGGAGGATTTAATGGAAAAATAAGAAAAAACTTATGGAAAGCTAAAGGGAAGAGAAATGAGAATGGTAGTAAAAGATTAAACCTGAAATGGAGAAAAGTAGATAGTGGAGTACCACAAGGATCAGTGCTAGCACCAATACTTTTCCTGATCTACATAAATGATATATCTGAAGGAGTAAAGAGTTACATGAGTTTTTTTGCAGATGATGCAAAGTTACAAAAACATATAAGAAACAACAAAGATTATGAAATTCTACAAGAGGACTTGAATAAAATCTGGGACTGGAGTAAGAAATGGGAGATGGAATTTAATGTAAAAAAAATATCATGTAATGGAAATGGGAAAAGTGAAGAGACCAAAATGGACATATAATATAGGAAATGAAGAAGTAATAAAAGTAGAAGAGAAAGATCTGTGAGTGATAATACAGAATAGTTAACAGTCGGAGAAACATGTTGAAAAGATATTCAGAGATATATATAAAATGGTGAGAAATATTGGGACAGCATTCCACTACATGGATAAAGATATGATGAGAAAAATTATTACCACTATGGTTAAACCAAAGCTGGAATATGCTGAATTAATGTGGTCTTCCTGCAAGAAGAACCATGTTAAAAAAACTAGAAAGGATACAAAGGATGCCAATGAAGATAATTCCAGAACTGGAAAAATTAACATATGAAGACAGGTTGAAGGAAATGAACCTACCAACATTAGAACAAAGGAGAGAATGGGGACATTTAATATTGGTTTATAAATTGTGGAATAGAGTGAAAGAAATTGATAATGAGAAACTACTGCTAAGAGATGTAGAAAATACCAGATACACATGAGGCCACAGTAAAAAAACCAAGAAAAGGAAGATGCTTGGATAACATCAAGAAATATAGTTTTCCACAGAGAAATACAGGAGTTTGGAACAAGCTAAGTGAGGATGTAGTATTGGCAATGAGTGTGCACAACTTTAAGGAAAAATTGGGTAAGTGTATCTATGGAGATGGGATCATGCCAGCATAGCTCAGGCCCTGTAAATTGCAACTAAGCACACACACACACACACACACACACACACACACACACACACACATGATACATCCTATATAGACTTGAGTGTTTTACAGTTGTTTGGTCTCCACACAGGTAAAAAAGACATAAAGAAGATAGAAAGAATGCAGAGAGCAGCAACAAGGACTACTCCCAATCTGGCAACCTACCATACCTTGTAATGAGAGGTTGGAGAAATGGGGCTTGTCATTATTGAAAAAAAGAAGGAAAGGAGGATACTTGTAGCAGTGTATATCAGGAATAGACAGAATTTTTTTTTTTTTTTTTTTTTTTTTTTTTTTTAATGTAGGAAGGACACTGGCCAAGGGCAACAAAAATCTAATAAAAAAAATGCCCACTGAAATGCCAGTCCCATAAAAGGGTCAAAACAGTGGTCAAAAATTGGTGGATAAGTGTCTTGAAACCTCCCTCTTGAAGGAATTCAAGTCATAGGAAGGTGGAAATACAGAAGCAGGCAGGAAGTTCCAGAGTTTACCAGAGAAAGGGATGAATGATTGAGAATACTGGTTAACTCTTGCGTTAGAGAGGTGGACAGAATAGGGTTGAGAGAAAGAAGAAAGTCTTGTGCAGTGAGGCCGCGGAAGGAGGGGAGGCATGCAGTTAGCAAGATCAGAAGAGCAGTTAGCATGAAAATAGCGGTAGAAGACAGCTAGATATGCAACATTGCGGCGGTGAGAGAGGCTGAAGACAGTCAGTTAGAGGAGAGGAGTTGATGAGACGAAAAGCTTTTGATTCCACCCTGTCTAGAAGAGCAGTATGAGTGGAACCCCCCAGACATGTGAAGCATACTCCATACATGGACGGATAAGGCCCTTGTACAGAGTTAGCAGCTGGGGGGGGTGAGAAAAACTGGCGGAGACGTCTCAGAACACCTAACTTCATAGAAGCTGTTTTAGCTAGAGATGAGATGTGAAGTTTCCAGTTCAGATTATAAGTAAAGGACAGACCGAGGATGTTCAGTGTAGAAGAGGGGGACAGTTGAGTGACATTGAAGAAGAGGGGATAGTTGTCTGGAAGGTTGTGTCGAGTTGATAGATGGAGGAATTGAGTTTTTGAGGCATTCAACAATACCAAGTTTGCTCTGCCCCAATCAGAAATTTTAGAAAGATCAGAAGTCAGGTGTTCTGTGGCTTCCCTGCGTGATATGTTTACCTCCTGAAGGGTTGGACGTCTATGAAAAGACGTGGAAAAGTGCAGGGTGGTATCATAAGTGTAGGAGTGGATAGGACAAGAAGTTTGGTTTAGATCATTAATGAATAATAAGAAGAGAGTGGGTGACAGGACAGAACCCTGAGGAACACCACTGTTAATAGATTTAGGAGAAGAACAGTGACCATCTACCACAGCAGCAATAGAACGGTCAGAAAGGAAACTTGAGATGAAGTTACAGAGTGAAGGATAGAAACCATAGGAGGGTAGTTTGGAAATCAAAGCTTTGTGCCAGACTATCAAAAGCTTTTGATATGTCCAAGGCAACAGCAAAAGTTTCACCAAAATCTCTAAAAGAGGATGACCAAGACTCAGTAAGGAAAGCCAGAAGATCACCAGTAGAGCGGCCTTGATGGAACCCATACTGGCGATCAGATAGAAGGTTGTGAAGTGATAGATGTTTAAGAATCTTCCCGTTGAGGATAGATTCAAAAACTTTAGATAGGCAGGAAATTAAAGCAATAGGACGGTAGTTTGAGGGATTAGAACGGTCACCCTTTTTAGGAACAGGTTGAATGTAGGCAAACTTCCAGCAAGAAGGAAAGGTAGATGTTGACAGACAGAGCTGAAAGAGTTTGACTAGGCAAGGTGCAAGCACGGAGGCACAGTTTCGGAGAACAATAGGAGGGACCCCATCAGGTCCATAAGCCTTCCGAGGGTTTAGGCCAGCGAGGGCATGGAAAACATCATTGCGAAGAATTTTAATAGGTGGCATGAAGTAGTCAGAGGGTGGAGGAGAGGGAGGAACAACCCCAGAATCGTCCAAGGTAGAGTTTTTAGCAAAGGTCTGAGCAAAGAGTTCAGCTTTAGAAATAGATATGATAGCAGTGGTGCCATCTGGTTGAAGTAGAGGAGGGAAAGAAGAAGAAGCAAAGTTATTGGAGATATTTTTGGCTAGATGCCAAAAATCACGAGGGGAGTTAGATCTTGAAAGGTTTTGACATTTTCTGTTAATGAAGGAGTTTTTGGCTAGTTGGAGAACAGACTTGGCATGGTTCCGGACAGAAATATAAAGTGCATGAGATTCTGGTGATGGAAGGCTTAAGTACCTTTTGTGGGCCACCTCTCTATCATGTATAGCACGAGAACAAGCTGTGTTAAACCAAGGTTTAGAAGGTTTAGGATGAGAGAAAGAGTGAGGAATGTATGCCTCCATGCCAGACACTATCACCTCTGTTATGCGCTCAGCACACAAAGACGGGTCTCTGACACGGAAGCAGTAGTCATTCCAAGAAAAATCAGCAAAATACCTCCTCAGGTCCCCCCAACTAGCAGAGGCAAAACGCCAGAGGCACCTTCGCTTAGGGGGATCCTGAGGAGGGATTAGAGTGATAGGACAAGATAAAGATATGAGATTGTGATCGGAGGAGCCCAACGGAAAAGAAAGGGTGACAGCATAAGCAGAAGGATTAGAGGTCAGGAAAAGATCAAGAATGTTGGGCATATCTCCAAGACGGTCAGGAATATGAGTAGGGTGTTGCACCAATTGCTCTAGGTCATGGAGGATAGCAAAGTTGTAGGCTAGTTCATCAGGATGGTCGGTGAAGGGAGAGGAAAGCCAAAGCTGGTGGTGAACATTGAAGTCTCCAAGAATGGAGATCTCTGCAAAAGGGAAGAGGATCAGAATGTGCTCCACTTTGGAAGTTAAGTAGTCAAAGAATTTCTTATAGTCAGAGGAGTTAGGAGAGAGGTATACAGCACAGATAAATTTAGTATGAGAGTGACTCTGTAGTCGTAGCCAGATGGTGGAAAACTTGGAAGATTCAAGAGCGTGGTCACGAGAGCAGGTTAAGTCATTGCGCACATAAACGCAGCATCCAGCTTTGGATCGAAAATGAGGATAGAGAAAGTAGGAGGGAACAGAAAAGGGGCTACTGTCAGTTGCCTCAGACACCTGAGTTTCAGTGAGGAAAAGAAGATGAGGTTTAGAAGAGGAGAGGTGGTGTTCTACAGATTGAAAATTATATCTTAGACCACGAATGTTGCAGAAGTTAATGAAGAAAAAGTTGAGGGGGGGTGTCAAGACACTTAGGGTCGTCGACAGAAAGGCAGTCCGACCTGGGGACATTTATGGTCCCCTCCCCAGATGGGGAATTTTTGAGTGAAGGGTGTGTGTGTTATTAGGTGCTTGTAGTTTTGTGTGGAGGAAGAGAGTTGTCTTTAGAGGGCAGGCTGTAACTGCCCCCTTGTGTTGTGAGACACAAAGGGAAACATTCAGTGAGGTCACAGCTGGGTTTAATGATAAGTTCACAGCACCCCCTGAATAGTGCTTTAGACCTCACTGGGAGTAATTATCGTTTCGGCAGGTGTCTACTGCCTCCTCCTATAAGAATTGATAATGAAGTATTTATTGGAGACATAGGAGCCATGGAAAGATGTAGAATGAAATTGAAAGAAAAACAAGAAATTTAAAGGCCATTAAATAATTTCTCATATCAGCATATCAATGTTTGGAATGTTCTGGACAGTGAAAATATAAATGTTAAATAGTATTCATGATTTCAAAGTAAAAATGGAGATGGGATCCTACAAGTTTAAGTCACTTCCCATACTTCATAATTTACTTTACTGAGGTGCCAGTCTTGTGATGGTAATCATGGACCTCCTTTTTTCTCAATTATTGACCATCCACACAACTTCTACCATGTTAAGTTCTCCTACCATGGCTTCCAGCAGGCTATTCATAAATTCAATCCTTTGTTGACTTCTTGCTTTTCTTCCTTCCATTTTTCCAAGTTAGCTGCTGTCTAAGTATGTGTCCTAAGAACTTAATTTGCCGTATTCTTAAATGTTTCATCATTAGTTTTCTTTCCATTTCAGGTATTTTTAGTACCTCCTCATTTGTTACTGTGCCCAAGGAATTCTCCTTATAAACCACATCTCACTGGCTTCTAACTTTTTCTTGTCATTGTTTTTATTGTCCATGTTTCACACCCACATAATAACAGTGACCAGATGAAACACTTCAAGAGCCTCAGTCATATCTTCAAACTTATACTTAAGTTGGTCAGAAGATTCATCATATTTCCAAATGCTATTTCTGCTATGCCATTTCTCCTTATTTCTTTGCTGTTTCTTCCATCTTCACTTAACATACTCCAAAGATAATTAAAGTTTCTATTTGATGGATAAGTCTTCAAATCTGTATCTCCACTCTGACTCTGCTTTCTTTTTGTAACTACCATAGTCTCAGTTTTACTGGTATTGATTCTCAGATCTCTTCTGTCACAGCTCTCCTGTATTCAATCTAAAAGTGCTTGAATTTTTTTTTCAAGTACAGTGTTATCTTTGTACCTTATATTATTTACATTTCTCCCCCTGATAGAAATTATTTCTATGTCTTCTAATTCTTCAATCACTCACTGTCCATAAAGAGAGAATAAATCAGGGTGACAATACACAGCACAGCCTTGCTTAACTCCTTTTCCTATTTGTATCCAGTTTGTCTTCTCTAGCCTTCACCTCTGCCTCCTGATCCTAGTACAAGTTAGTGATAAACCTCACATCTTTGCTGTCAAATCTAATCTCTTTCAATGTGTTTATCATATATTCATGCTTCACTGTATTGAATGCTTTTTCAAAGTCTCGAAAACAAATATATATGTACAGGTTGACATTAAAAAAATCTGGCCATTGATAATCTGCATCCTTCATATTTCCTGCATGTATATCGGAGCGCATTTTCAAATTTACCGCGTTGGTGTGCCACTATTCTCTGGAGCTGCTGTTTATGTTTTCATGGTGCTGTATTCCAGAATCAGATGTTGGGTCTTGCTTGAACCTGCTAACAGGCACTCCTTCTCATTCTATAATTTATTTGCTGCTGTATTGCACCATTATGGATTCAGCAAAGAAAAGAGGTGGTGTAAAACATAAACAGAGAAAGTGGAAGTGCTAAAAAAATTAATAGTGATGTGTCTATGCAAACTGTTTTATGAAACATATGACACTGGCTCTGTACAGATAGTAATTTTCTGTTACATATGTACAGCATATATAACCATAAGAAAATCTGGCATTTTTGAAAATCCAACACTCCTCAGGTCTGGAGGTTGCCAGATTTTCTAATGTCAACCTGTATATGTTTTTCTATATTTTGACTGCATATTCCAGCAGTGCTGTAAGTGCAAATATGGCAGTAGCAGTTCCTTTTCTATAGAAAACCCACATTGTTCTTCATACGCAATGTTTTTCCCTCTTATTTTAGTTTGTACATCTTTTAAAATTACTTGACTAACTGGCTCATAGCTTTTATTGTTCAATGTTTTGAACTCTACAAAGTACCATCTTTCTTTGGAATGGCTACAAATTCTAAAACTCTCATTGCTTTAGGTATATAACTGCTGTCATATATTTTGTTTGTTAGTTCTGTGGTCTTCCTGACTCTAAACTCTCTGACTGCCCCCAACATTTCCACAACTCCATCTTTCCCTCCTGCTTTATCTCTTTTCATTGACTTTGTCACTTTAACTAGGTACTGGTTAAAGGTTGTGCATGTGCTCACACACACACACACACACACACACACACACACACACACACACACACACACACACACACACACACACACACACACACACACACACATACACACACAAGGAAAGCTAATGATTGAAGAGTTGCATTTGGAGGGACCCAAAGGAAGAACTGAGGATTTGGGTAAAGGATACTGTCAACACAGAGGTAATGAGTTACAAGAGAAGGAAAAAAAGGAGGCAGGCCTCCAGGAAATAACTGCACCAGTAGGAGTGAAGAGGAAATATGAAGAAAATAAAAAGAATATGCTATTCATAATAGAGGAAAGGATTATCCCACCTAGGAATAAGAGTGACAAGGTGCAAATAATTTATTTCAAAGAAACACTATGGAAACTAAAAAAAATCAGAATGGAGATAGCAAATTTGGGAAAGTAAATGAAGAGATATTATATTAACCCATACAATGCTGTGCCTTGTCGGAAGTAGGGATCTAGTCAGATTGCATTTTTTGGTGAATTTTTTATTTACCCTGTAAAATGATAAAAAAATAACAAATCGTTTCATATGTATATTATTCCCATGCTACGAATGGATGTGTGGCTAATGTACAGTTTAGATTCTTGGATTTTTCCCTCCTCAGAGCTCATGATATCAGACAAGGGATGCAGAATTTTATTTTAATATTTTTTAAAGCTTTTATTTTTACCTTTACATACATTTTCCACAACCCTATATAGTGTGTGTAATAAATAAGTGCTTCTTTACATTACAAATACCTATAAACAAACAAGAATTGTATATTCAAGAAAATGGTTGGATGTGCATCTTGGCAATACCTCACATCTTGCTGGTTATAGATTTGAAAAATAATTTCTTAAGAGAAAGTAACTTTTTATGTGATGATTTTTGGGGAAACACAGTAGTCCACACCGTATAGCCAACTCTGCAAAATTTATATCCAAAATCTTCATTCCTCTCCAGTACCATTGCTTTTAATTTTGTTTTAATGCTTTGATATTACATGCAGGTTAACATACTCATCCAAAAAACAAAATAATCCCTAAATTTGTCTCACTTCTACAGAAGTAGGTAAGTATATGAAAACATTCACTCCTGACTTGTCAAAATATTCTTTGTTTCTTGTATTGACAAGTCTTATATATATACAAACAAAAATTGAAGACCATAATATGGCTTGAAACAAAATTGTATAGATATATGTATTAAACATTTCTGTAAATGGTATATATATATATATATATATATATATATATATATATATATATATATATATATATATATATATATATATATATATATATATATATATATATATATATATATATATATATATATATTAAATACTGTATGGGTTAAGGATGCATCCTTATACTGAAAGAGACTGCAATCACAGGGAGAAACTATCAGAGGTTCTGGGAGGAGCATTTACATATGTTGAAGGAAACATGATGTGAAGAAATATTTATAGAAAAAGCTTTAATGTAGAAGTGAGGCTAAAATTGAGATAATTAAAACAAAAACTAAAAACAGAAGAAAAATAGAAAAGGATGAAAATACATTAAAGAGTAAAGAATAATGGTATATCAATGGTATTTAAGTAACAGAAATAAAAGAGAAAAGAAGGGAAGTATAGAGTATTAGTAAAAATTATGGCTTTGTTAACACTTATAGGTTAATGTGTATCAAGAAAAGTTATGATAATTGACCATCTTGGAAATGAAAAGTCACACCTTGTATACCTTGCAGAAACAAAATTAAAGTTGCGAAAAAAGACAAGCTATGAAACAGAGCCCAAAGATTGATGGTAATGATTGAAGTTTTAGTAAATGTAACACAAACTGAGTGTAGTAAAAAAAGAAAAAGCACAGGTAATAAAGGTAAACAAATACAGAAAATAGTGGTTACATATTCCTCTCCAGAAATAAAAATTTAGAGAAGAAATGAACTTGAATAAATTTTAAAAGAATTCATGGAGAATCTGTAGTAAAAAATAATTTGAGATTAGTAAGAGGATGACCTTTATTAGAATTGCAGTGAAGTAAAGCAGATCATGTGTGAAAGGAAATGAGATGAAAATGCCTTACAAAAACAGCTTCACAGTGAACAACATGATGATGCAGTGGTTAACTGAAGAGACAAGAAATGAAGAGTGGCCAGCAAGGCTGGATATAGTATGTTGCTATTTGAATTAAGTTTATTAATCAAAGTAAATTCATTATAATACAAAAATTTAAATCTGGATATTAATATGGGACAGATTTGGTAAATTTCAGGAAAATATTGAACTTTGCAAAAAGTAATGAGATAAATAAATTTGAGGATCTTGAAAATCATTAAACAAACTTATAGGGCAGAGGGACATGTAATGCTGAAGTGCAGCATAAGGCCTGAACTAATAGCATATTTTGACTAATTTTTATCTTGCCTACCACAGCATGACCACTTATATCATAGTATACAAATATGTTAACTTTCATGAATGAAAAGTTGAGTGGAAAGTATCTATTATATACAAAGGCAGAGGGACTGTGGGATCCATCTCTGAACTATGTGGACATCATATTGTTGCCCTGGCCAACAGCATAATTATGCTGCCTGTCCACCCACGTGCTGCTGTTTTCTTCATATTTATTAACTTTTCATCTTTGGTAGTGTTAAACCAAGTGTTAATTAGTGTCAGTGACCTCTAGGAGTGCTGAAGGAAGCTTGGTACAGTGTTACTTTTCATCCAGAATCATAGGTACCGGACATTACATATATTGAAATTTTATTTTATTTTTTATTTATTTAATTTTTGAAGCAAAATAAAAAAACAGATTTTATATGTATACTGTTATACCTTGTGATTTGAACGTCCTTCAATTTGAACTACTCCCAATTCAAACAGGGTCCTTCAGTTCAAACACAAACACCCATTCAAGCGACCGTCACTCGGTCAATTCCTCTCTAGTGTTCCTCCTACCCCCTCCCTTCCTCTCTCCCTTTCCTGCCCCTCTTTCCTATCCCTTCCCATTTCCTCCCTTCCTCAGTCTATCCCACCCACCCTACCTCCTTCCTTCCATCTCTCTCTCTCTCTCTCTCTCTCTCTCTCTCTCTCTCTCTCTCTCTCTCTCTCTCTCTCTCTCTCTCTCTCTCTCTCTCTCTCTCTCTCTCTCTCTCTCTCTCTCTCTCTCTCTCTCTCTCTCTCTCTCTCTCTCTCTCTCTCCCTCCCTCCCTCCCTCCCTCCCTCCCTCCCTCCCTCCCTCCCTCCCTCCCTCCCCCCCCTCCCCCCCTCCCTCCCCTCCCCCTCCCACTCTCCCTCCCTCCCCCCATGTACTCTCCTTCCCCATATGTCCCTTCCTCTCATTGTTCCTTTCCTCTCTCTTCCTCTTTTGTATGGTCTCAAATCTGCTCCCTGTCACCTTCCCTCTGCCTTATCTGTCAAAGATAAGGGACAAGGGGGTGATACCTTGATCTTTCTTCCCCTCATTCATTCTGTGTCATTTTTTGCTTCCTTCACATAATTCCATTTTCATTCTCTATCAGTCTCATTCTATTTAGCAATTTTTAGGATTGTTCTTACTTTCACAGAAAGTGAGAGAGAGAGAGAGAGAGAGAGAGAGAGAGAGAGAGAGAGAGAGAGAGAGAGAGAGAGAGAGAGAGAGAGAGAAAGAGGAGGGGGATTTCAATGAAAAACAAAAATTATGTACACTACAACAACCATTTTCAAGACTGAAGATGGCAGGAACTTTTGATGACTCATCATTTTGAGGTTGGTGTTTATTTACAATGGTATTTTGCATACAAATTTTAAGGTCATTGTTTTTGTATCTGATGCATAGGATGACCCACTTTTTTGTTTCTTTTTTAGGATGATTCAAGTGCCATGTTATATGCTGAAATATACGATACTTCATGTTTTCTTTTATTGTATTTTTTTCTCTATATAATTTAGGTTATTTTCATTCAATTCCATGTTTAGGACAGAACATAAATCCCCCCCACAAAAAAAAGAAAAAAAGAGGGAGGGGTTGGGACCTGGACTATTTCATTAATTTGAGTGAGATAAATTGCTCCCAAATTCAAACATTCCCAAACTGAACAGCCCAAAAGAATCCTAAGGCACCACTGTATATATATATATATATATATATATATATATATATATATATATATATATATATATATATATATATATATATATACACACACATAGTGGAACCTTGGTTTTCGAACTCAATTCATTCCTGAATGTTATCTGAAACGTTAAAAAACCGAAACTATTTTCCCCATAGAAATCAGTGTTAAACTGATTAATCTGTTCTCAGACATCCGTCCACCATTTCTTAGCTGGTAATGACCAATGCTCCCACTACTAAGATGGCTGCTCCATAACATCTCCAGCTTAGATTTTTTTTTTTTTTTATCCGGAAAGGATGTATTTAGTGACACAAAACTCATCAAAAGATATTCTTTAGACAATGCAGGCATTTTCTTTGTCACCGATCAAGGGAGGGAAGCATTACAGGGTGACACAGAGAGGAGCAACCCACTCACCGCCAAAATGAAGGTGATCATAACACTTAGACATCTTGCTGCTGGGAAAAGCTACTGGGAAAATGCAGTTGTGCAGTAGTGATGGTGTTGTGGGTCATGGAGAGAGCCACAGGAAGCTCAGGATCACTCCTGAGTGCTGAATCTTGTTTGTTACATCTAGGTTCTTCAGCAGGATCACATTTGACTTATTTCAAAGATTGAATTGCTGTCTTATCATCTGTGTCTCTCCTCCAATTATATAAAAATGAAGGAAATATTTATAGAAATTATAAATAAGCAATAAATGTCAGCTTTTGCTACGTCTTGTAGTATTTGAAATCAAGTAACTTTGTTCAAAAACTGAATTATGGTATGGCAACTGAAGCATTTATGAGTCAGAATTTTTATTCGAAAATGGAGTTGTTCGGAAAGGGAGATATTCAGTAGCCAAGGTTCTACTGTGTGTGTGTGTGTGTGTGTATATATATATATATATATATATATATATATATATATATATATATATATATATATATATATATATATATATATATATATATATATGTATATATATATATATATATATATATATATATATATATATATATATATATATATATATATATATATATATATATATATATATATATATATATATATATATATATATATATATATGTATGTATTGTTACAAACCCCAGCAGTTTCCACTGTCACCAGCTGCCTCCACTACTACACAGCACTCACTGGTTGGGTGATTTTCACCACACAGACTCACTAGCTGCATTTCCCAGCTGTCCAGGAGGTAGAGGGGAAACGAGAGGTACATGTAACATTTACACCTGTGCTGGTTTCACAGAAGCCTGGCACAGGACTTTCCTGGGTCCCTGTAATCTGCAGGTGAGGGGAACATGACCTCATGGCACCTTGGCGGTCACCAGCCATAGGCACATGCAGGAGAGAGAAACACAGTCACATGGACTCACATCTATTCTCTTGGCAGGCACATTGCACAGTCACAGGCACAGTTTCCTAGTTCTCCTATCATCACAGTCACTTACACAGCACACTAGCAGACTGGCTCCAATGTCCTTAGATGGGTGCAGGGCACAACACTGCCCTCCACAGAGGCAGAACAAAGGTATGGGCATCAGCAAGGGCAGCACATGTCTTCTCAGGACTGAATCCTGAGACTGAATCCATTCAGCACCATGACCCTTGCCAACTCTATTGTCATATCTTGCTAACTGGGGCCTCACATGCACCCACACGGCGCCTGTGTATTCATACATGCACATACACACTCATACACACCCATATATGCACATATACACACTATCCCCAAAGGAATGTTTGTAATAAAATATATATATATATATATATATATATATATATATATATATATATATATATATATATATATATATATATATATATATATATATATATATATATATATATATATATATATATATATATATATATATATTCAGGATGTGTCACAAGTTAAGGTACATACTTAAGGATATGATAGTTCAAATAATACAAAGTTGAAAATACTCTATACACATATGGTGTGTTTTGCTTTATTTTGTGAGAAATTAGTGTGTAAGTTGTGTGTTGCAGGAGCCTCTTACCTGGGTAGACCTGTGCCTTCTTCCTTTCCTCCTCAGCTTGGTATGTACTTGAATGATATTGCTTGGCATAAAGTGATAATTTTTTGTGTGCAATCTTTGCAGTCAAATCCTTACAAGCAACAGTTAGCAAATGATAGATAAAATTTTTGTATGTGTCAGTGAAGAAAATGTACAGGTAACACAGCAATACAGTGGTTGTTAAGTGCTACTATATAAACATACATGGCAACTCTCAGCAACTGTCACCCCTTCGACAGTTGACGTTGACGGATGATACCTAAGTGACAGGCCTTGTCAATCAGCTGACTGCCAAAGCTCATATTTTTGCTACAGTGAAAATGCCATTCACATTAAGCAACATTGAGTATTCAGACATGGTATTCATGTAATGATATTCATGACATGATGTTCATTCTGTGATGGGAATGCCCCAGCAGCAGCAGCAGAATACAGACACAGGTAACCTAGATAGAAGACACCCAGATAGAAGACACCCAGATAGCAGAGTAATCTACAGAGAGTATCAGCATCTATGTGAGAAAGCATGTTTCTCCGGTACTTCTGCAGCAGCTGAACATACTGGAGCAGCTCAAAATGGTATCACCTTGAAGACAATATGAAACCCCACCATTAGTAGAAGAATATAAATACAAGTATACAAATACATAAAGGGGTAAAACTCACGGAACATAGCATAATTTGACATTACTTAGAAAGAATATTGTATAATCTATAGGGACATTTACTGTAATGGTGAAAGCACCAGTTTGTCGTCAAGAAGTTGGTGAGTTGCCATGTACACTCAGCCTCAACAACTGCATACACAGGAGTACTGGGTTTCAGAAACAACAGACCTTTTTTATCAACTCAAAAAATGTGGCCAGATTAGAAACTGCTGCATCAAATCTGATGCAACAGACACTACTAATCTTGTGGGCTCACTAGCCTCACTTAGTGTTCCCAGACATTTGATAATTATTGTACTTGTATAATAATTAAGCCTAATGTAATATATATATATATATATATATATATATATATATATATATATATATATATATATATATATATATATATATATATATATATATAGTGTGTGTGTGTGATAATATGATAATCTGCAGTTTTGTACAATATATTACTTACGATTTTCATTAGGTAATTCCTACTTAAGAAATTTCCAAGATGGCAGGTTTACATGGGGGAATTTGCAGCTGGTTTTGCCTGGAGATGTGCTGCTGGGAGTGAAATACAGCTGGGTGCTGCTGAATTGCTGCTCGAGCCAAGGAACCACTCTGTCAGCCACTTTCCTGCTGTGGGCGGCAATATTCCTTTGTCAAATGAGAACAGCTATTAAAATAAAATTGAAAATATTAGAAGGAAGAGTGTTGGAAGGTGTTTCATTAACAGCAGACTCTACTATCTTGCTGGCTCAGTAGCCTCACTCAGTATTCCCTGACATTTGATAATTATTGTCCAAGTACCTACTGTAGTTAGCCTACTGTATATATATATATATATATATATATATATATATATATATATATATATATATATATATATATATATATATATATATATATATATATATATATATATATATATTTAGTGTGCGTGATAATATGATAATCTGCAGTTTTGTGCAATACATTACTTACAATTTTCATGAAATAATTCCTACATGAGAAAATGTTATTGACTTTAACATTATATACAATATGTGAAGAAAGAATTGAAATATATTTATAAAATTTTGGAAAATAAATGTGGAATTTTGTCTATGTTGTTAGCTGAGGAAGCCAGTATGCATGTAGCCATTGTGTACTCTTGCAAGAATTTGTTATAGACACTACAGTGGAGCCTTGGTAACCATACACCTCCCTTTCTGAACAAATCAGTTTTTGAAAAAAATTTGGAACTCATAATTGCTTTGGTTGCCAAGCAATAATTCAGTTCTTGAACAAAGTTACTTAATTTGAAATACTAAAAGACATAACAAGAGCTGCTGTTTATTACTATTTTATAGTTTCTATAAATATTTCTTTCATTTTTATATATTTGGAGGAGAGACAATGGGTAAAACAGTTATTCAATCTTTGAAATAAGTTAAATTTGATCCTGTTGACCCTCAATGTAGACAAACAGGGTTCAGCATTCAGGAGTAATTCTGAGGCACCTGTGGCCCTCTTGTTAACCCATAGCCTTGTTACTACTTCAACTGCATTTTTCCAGTAGCTTTTCTGAGCAGCAAGATGTCTAAGTGTTATGATCACCTTCATTTTGGAGGTGAGTGGGCTGCTCTTTTGTGTCCTTCTGTAAGGCTTCCCTCACTTTGGTCTGACTATTTTATCATGAGCCTTTGGGCGTTGTCCTTTCTGGGGATTTCCCGGCCTGCGGCGCTGCCACACTTGTACCAGCACACACACATCACATATTTACTACTTAAAAATTAAGTGGAGTTGTAGTATATATACAATGGAATGCTCTTTAAAGACAAGTTAATGTAATAAATGTTTATTCTTTTGTGAAAATTGCATTGTTTTTTGCAAACACCACAATACTTGACTGTTTCCCCCCTGGCATTGTCACATCTCTATGAGTTACTGAGTCGGCTCACACTGTTGGAGTGACTGTGTCAATCCACTGATCACTTCCTCTCAAGTCTCATGCTGCCAACCATGATGGAAGCAACCTCTCATGCTCACTTTCGTCTCCTCCACAACCAAGAAAAAGAGTTTATTTATTCAGTAAATAAGAATTTCTTGGAAGAAAAGGCTAATAGAGAGCAAGAGAGAGAGAGAGAGAGAGAGAGAGAGAGAGAGAGAGAGAGAGAGAGAGAGAGAGAGAGAGAGAGAGAGAGAGAGAGAGAGAGACTTGACTGACTGACAGGCAGTCAGAAGATTTTTTCCTCAATTTCTAATAATTCATAGACAAGTATAGATCTCTTTGATAAAAATAAATTTGCATAAAATATAGATTCTATATGTAGAGACAGCAGCCTCGGAGTCCCCATCTGGGGAGGGGACCATAAATGTCCCCAGGTTGGACTGCCTTTCCGTCGACGACCCTAAGTGTCTTGACACCCCCCCTCAACTTTTTCTTCATTAACTTCTGCAACATTCGCAGTCTAAGATCTAATTTTCAATCTGTAGAACACCACCTCTCCTCTTCTAAACCTCATCTTCTTTTCCTCACTGAAACTCAGGTGTCTGAGGCAACTGACAGTAGTCCCTTTTCTGTTCCCTCCTACTTTCTCTATCCTCATTTTCGATCCAAAGCTGGATGCTGCGTTTATGTGCGCAATGACTTAACCTGCTCTCGTGCCCACACTCTTGAATCTTCCGAGTTTTTCACCATCTGGCTACGACTACAGAGTCACTCTCATACTAAATTTATCTGTGCTGTATACCTCTTACCTAACTCCTCTGACTATAAGAAATTCTTTGACTACTTAACTTCCAAAGTGGAGCACATTCTGACCCTCTTCCCTTTTGCAGAGATCTCCATTCTTGGAGACTTCAATGTTCACCACCAGCTTTGGCTTTCCTCTTCCTTCACTGACCATCCTGGTGAACTAGCCTACAACTTTACTATCCTCCAGTTTTTCTCACCCCCCCCAGCTGCTAACTCTGTACAAAGGCCTTATCCGTCCATGTATGGAGTATGCTTCACATGTCCGGGGGGGGTTCCACTCATACTGCTCTTCTAGACAGGGTGGAATCAAAAGCTTTTCGTCTCATCAACTCCTCTCCTCTAACTGACTGTCTTCAGCCCCTCTCTCACCACCGCAATGTTGCACATCTAGCTGTCTTCTACCGCTATTTTCATGCCAACTGCTCTTCTGATCTTGCTAACTGCATGCCTCCCCTCCTTCCGCAGCCTCGCTGCACAAGACTTTCTTCTTTCTCTCACCCCTATTCTGTCCACCTCTCTAATGCAAGAGTTAACCAGTATTCTCAATCATTCATCCCTTTCTCTGGTAAACTCTGGAACTCCCTGCCTTCTGTATTTCCACCTTCCTATGACTTGAATTCCTTCAAGAGGGAGGTTTCAAGACACTTATCCACCAATTTTTGACCACTGTTTTGAGCCTTTTATGGGACTGGCATTTCAGTGGGCATTTTTTTTTTATTAGATTGTTGTTGCCCTTGGCCAGTATCCTTCCTACATAAAAAAAAAAAAAAGAGAGAGAAAGAGAGAGAGAGAGAGAGAGAGAGAGAGAGAGAGAGAGAGAGAGAGAGAGAGAGAGAGAGAGGGGGGGAGGGGGGCAGGGAGGACTTAGGTTCTAGTCCAATAGTTTGCCCAGCACTAAGCATGGCAGTGCTGCAGGCTGGGAAATCCCCAGAAAGGACAATGCTGAAATGCTCAGGATAAAAATAGTCAGACCATGGACCATTGACAAAGAGAATACCTGCTTGGTCTAAATAATATCTTCTGATGAGTTCCATGACATTAACTTTCAATACATCCTGGATAAATAATTAATGAGCCGGAGATGATGTGCACCAGCCATTTTAGCAGTGGTCTATTGTAAGCTGCGAAGACAAGGTAGACGAGTGTCTGGGAATGGATTAATCCATTTTACATTGATTCCTATGGGAAAAATAGTTTTGGTTTCCATATATTTTGGATTTTGAATAGCATTCAGGAACAAATTAAGTTAGAGAGCTGAGGTTCCACTGTAGCTGTGTTCATAGCTGGGTGCGATAATGAAAAAAATTATCACAATAATCGATAAACCGATAATGATATCCTTATTGGTGATAATTGACAATTATTGGTTATCGCCCAGTTATCAGTTATAATTGACAAATTAGAGAGCTGAGGTTCCACTGTAGCTGTATTCATAGCTGGGTGCAATAACGAAAAAATAATAATGATAACCTTATTGGCAATGATTGATAATTATTGGTTATCGCCCAGTTAACAGTTATAATTGATAAGTTAGAGAGCGGAGGTTCCACTGTAGCTGTATTCATAGCTGGGTGTGATAATGAAAAAATTGATCACAATAATTGATAAACTGATAATGATAACCTTATTGGCAATGATTGATAATTATTGGTTATCGCCCAGTTAACAGTTATAATTGATAAGTTAGAGAGCTGAGGTTCCACTGTAGCTGTATTCATAGCTGGGTGTGATAAAAAAAATTTATCACAATAATTGATAAACCGATAATGATAATCTTATTGGCGATAACTGATAATTGTTGGTTATCGCCCAGTTATCATTTATAATTCATAAGTTAGAGAGCTGAGGTTCCACTGTAGTTGTATTTATAGCTGGGTGTGATTACGAAAAAAAATGATCACAATAATCAATAAACTGGTAATGATAACCTTATTGGCGATAATTGATAATTATTGGTTATCGCCCCGTTATCAGTTATTATTGGTAACTGGTGATAAATTTATTGCCCAATAAGGCAATAAATTAATTAATCCAAAATTCTGATACTAGCGATAACGATATTGATATTTTAAATTTTAAAAAATCGATAAATCCAAATCTTTATTTTTATCTTTATCTTAAAAACTTAGAAAAATCTTACAAAAAATTCAGATTCAAGATTTATTCTGTCTCTTCACAAGTGAAAAGTACTTTTTAAGTAAAATTTCATTTTGAAAGTTTAAAACTTCAATATGCTCGTGTTCTAAAAACTAAAATTATCAATTATTGCTAGTTTGGAACCAAAAATATTCGCAATACCAATGAATCGATAATGCGAGAAAATAATTAATGGATAACCAAGAACCTGATATCGTTACCACAATAGTTTATTCCTTCTCACTAGCCAGAAACAAGTCTACAACCATTTTTTTTTTTTTTTCTTCAAACAGTAAAATCATAGCTACAGCAGCCAGCTTGTTGGAGGATTCCATCTTGATTGTTTATGTTTTGATACAATGAGTCAATGACTGCTCTCCATTGTGTGAATACTTTTAGCTGAAATCTGCTGGCAGTTCTAGATGGTTGGAATTAGCCTGGATGAAAAATAAAGTAATTGTAATAACAATAAAAATGAACAAATACTTTTCTTCAATAACACATACAGAAATTTAATCTATCATTTGCCAACTGTTTCCTGTAAGGATTTGACTGCATAGATTGTATACAGAAAACGATCACTGAATGCCATGCGGCACCACTCAAGTGCG
>NC_087151.1:16920000-16945000 GCF_035594125.1 Scylla paramamosain
TTCTGTTGTAGTCTACCCTATACTATAAGAGTGTATCTGGAGCCTAGATCCAGATTTTTGTAACAGCCCTGCTGATTGGTTGGCTGTTGTCTTTCACTCACATGCACTGTTGCTTCTGCTCACACTTGCTGTTGTGATACATTTTTCTGTATTATTTGCTATAATTCTTTTTCTGTATAAAATAGAGTACTTTGCTTTATACCATTAGACTCAACAGTGATTGCAGAA
This sequence comes from Scylla paramamosain, assembly GCF_035594125.1. Taxonomy (NCBI): domain Eukaryota; kingdom Metazoa; phylum Arthropoda; class Malacostraca; order Decapoda; family Portunidae; genus Scylla; species Scylla paramamosain. The sequence continues at coordinate 16,920,229 of NC_087151.1, forward strand.
CTCAGATATAACAAATGTCTGAGGCAAAAAATAGATTTTTATGAAGAGTCAAAGAAAAGATGGAAGTGAAATCTTTATACAACACTTTCTTCATCTCTGTTATTTGCAGCATTTATCAAATTATTTCAGAAGAAACCATCTCATTATATACTCGTAGAGAAAAACCTCTTCTACAGAGTGGTGTAAGCAGTGTATATAAATATAAGTGAAGTATGGAACTTTTTGCGAAAACTTGTTACACCGCTTAAAATCATCCATGGAGAATTTACTGGGTATCAACGCACGTGATAGGTCATCTTATAATCCTCCCTCATGTGCCCAGAGGATGGCTGCGTGATATTGGTCGTCCAGTTATATGCTTGATCATAGCCAGCAATGCAGTGGGGCTGTTATTAATCTAGCTTCAGCTCCAGATGCACAATTTGAATTAATGGACTTCAGGGGACTCACTTTCTCTACCTTGTCCTTACTACCATTACTATTAAACCCTCGTTGATCCAGGCTGCCTTCCCAGGTTTTATGTCCGTCTTCCTGTTGTGGACTGCGTGGGTCCTGTGTCCATCTTTGTGTTTTCTTGGCTCCCTCAATATCAAGTGTTAATTACTTTTCCTTTCCTTGATAGTATGACTACTTGTTATTCTCCCTACTTCATTCATCTTCTCAATTTTTTGTTTCTTATTCTATCTTTTTTTCTTCTTCCCTCTTCCTTATTTTGTCTTCTTTCTTCTTTTCTTCTTTTTTTCTTTCTTCTTCCTTGACAATACAATATATACTGTGTTTTCTTGGCGCCCTCAATATCAAGTGTTAATTACTTTTCCTTTCCTGGATAGTATGACTACTTGTTATTCTCCCTTCTTCATTCATCTCCATTTCTTCTTTCTTATTCTATCTTCTTTTTTTCTTTATCCCTCTTCCTTATTTTGTCTTCTTTCTTCTTTTCTTCTTTTTTCTTTCTTCTTCCTTGACAATACAATATATACTGTGGTGTGGGGTCACCACAGGCCTTACCCCCTCAAGTAGCATGTCCACACGATCAAGAGGATAGATAGTGTGAGACTGCCTGTCCTCGTCCAGGGATGGGACAGGGACTAGTGGTAAGGTCAGGGTCACCCTTTAGGAACACAGGTGCAGGACAACTTCATTAACCCAGGGGAGCCCCCAGTGGACGGCTAGCCAGCAACATCCACCAATCAGCCATCACTTCATACTCGCTTCACCCGGTGCAGGCAGCTCCATTCTCTGCAGTTGCAGGATATTCTATATATTCATGTAGGGGCAAAGGGGCCATACTTTTCTGCTAAAAAGCCATATATTAGATGAAGAGTAAGCTATTCAAAGTTTTCAGACAGACTTGGGAAGAGAACACGTATAAACATAAATAACATATTGGGCCAGGAAGAGGGAACACCAAGTAGTGGAGAAAGCATTGCACAACAATATAAGACCAGTAAGAGGGCATGTCAAGCAGAAATCAATCATATAATATGAGCCATGAAATGAGTTCTGGCCTTGTTTTTCTCAGTATTATCAGAGAAGAGATGCACTATGATAGTATTTTAGATATATAGAAGCAATACAAGGGAGTTCATCTTGCAGGCATCAAAATGGTGTCAACAAGAATTACTCAAAAGTAGCAACTGGGAACTCAGGCAGTGCAGTCAAAGATTATGTAACAGCAATATCAGGTATACTTAAACTTATCATAATATTTAGGAAATACGTAATATCTCGTATGGTGCCAAATTATATAAAAAGCAATGCTGAGAAATATTAAATACAATATTGGTAAAACATATACTGACATCATGGTTGCAGATTATATCCTTCAATTAATACAAATTGCTGCAATAGATTAAAACACAACTAATTATTTAGCAAGTTTTCAACATGTAAACGTACCACTTAGTCAGGCACTTCCCTGTCTTCCATCATCGTAGTTAGATTTATCTCAGTAATTCACCAATGCAAAGAGCATTTGCAATTTTCTAGCATTAGAGGAATATTTAATTTTTGTTCATAGATATATATATAGTCCTGGAGGGAACATTTCCATTTCTCAATCATAATTATATATTATGCCACTTTGTGGGAAGAAATCTGATTCTGAGTTGCCATGGAAAGGGTTTTATAATATTAAGCCACATTTGAGTCAACAATAATCAGTCTTTGTAAGCCTTAATATGAAATACACCAAGCAAGACCTTCCAGTGCTTGACAATAACAACTTAGTACTTCAAGGTAACTGCAACTTTTCATGACCAATAATAAACATCAACTCTTGCTCACAGTTGTATATTATATAACTTCCTGAAATATTTATTTTATTTTTCCACAATTGTCTTATGGTCATCATTATCTTCATAATTTTCTTTGATATTAACACATCTGTATCTTCAAAATCTTTTACTATACCATCCTTAGAGATATTTATTTACTCTTGTTTTGCCCCTCAGCTTTTCTAGATGCTCCGTTTTATGAGAACAATAATACTTTCCTAAATTATTCATATGCTATCAATATGCATTGACCATCCCCAGTCATTATTTTCACATTTACATCACTAACTACTGCAGCTATTAAGATGTCTTTCTACACAATATAACATCTACCATGATGCTATTAGTGTTGTCATATTTTACTGATGACACTATCCTGAACTCAATAATTCATGTTATCATAAGAGGGATAAAGTCTGTCTTGAAAGCAATTATCATATGTATGCTACAGCACTACACACGGCAGTATTTATGGGGAGCATAACATTATCTGACAATATAATGCTCTGTAATATTTAGTGTGTGGAATTCTCATTTACTGATCAACTTAATGATGACATGGAGTGGTTCTAAGATACTTTTTCTATCTCAGTTCCTCATATTTCATATCTGCAACCTCAATATTATAATTTCATGACTAAACATAGCTATATCAACATGCTTCAGCAAATTATGATATGTTATTTTTTATATATTCATCCTCATATATTTGCATACATACAAAATATTAATCATATTCTTATTTTTCACTCAATTTTTCTTGGCTATCTTTTAATAACTTCATTAAGCACATCTGTAAAAATTAATCCATATGAATATATATTTTTATTTATTTCCCTATACAATGTTTTTACTTGGCCCACTAATATTCTTGTGAATAATTTAAACATTTCAATACTGGGTATTGTCGAAATGAAGTTTCTAGGGTGTCCCCTGCTCTTTGAATCAGTGAATCCCCAGACAGGAATTTACATAACATTTCTTAAACCTTGTAATTTCTGGCCAGAAAAACAACTTGACACTTTGTTAAAGTAACTTATACACAACTATGCATCTAGGTTGGCACAAAGTGTGCAAGTTAGCTAAGTGCAAGACTTAATAAACACAAGGATTGATTACATCAGATGTGTCTGTTTATCAAACTATATAACTCAGTCATCTACTTCATCTCGCTACCTTCTATCCTCCTATATTGTTAATTTGTGCTGACTCAATTTCAACTTTAATTACTATAGTACTCATCATATACATAATTTTCACTACATATTTTTCTTATGCTTACTGAACCTTTCAATATCATAATAATTACTAATGTCTTCAGTAACTCACATTATATACCTTCATCTAATAATTTCCTCTATTTTAATAACTATGTATAATTTCATCTCAATAACCAGTTTAAGAAGCCAAGATTCTTATCTTTTCATTCATCAATTTTCTATACTTTCTCTGATACATATTTTCCTTAGATACCTCACATATCAATTTCCATCAACTCATATTTTTCACAACATACATAACTCTTCACATATCACTATATATATTTTCTACAATTCTTCAACATATGTTATCATTTTACTAACACCAGTTACTCTTTTCTGTGTTTGTTTCATTAATGTATATTTTTCTTTTAATTGATCATGTTCATATCTAATCTCCTTCATAACTCATATATATATATATATATATATATATATATATATATATATATATATATATATATATATATATATATATATATATATATATATATATATATATATAATTAGATCAATATATCCTCACTTATCTTTCTTTAAATACTGCTCCAATAGTCCTCATTCATCAATTCCTCTGTATTTCCCTCTACATCATCTATAACTATTTTTGTTTTCTTTTAATTGTTACCTCAGTTTTTATTCTTTCATCAACCACATATTCTGTCACTTCAAATATCATTTCAGTATTAACTAATTAAAGATATCTGTTTTACCTCAAAACTCTAATCATCCATAGTTTTTCATTGTATACCATATTGGCCTCCTACATTATAATACACCATTGTACATTCTTTGCCTGGGATTTACTTCATGTCAGCATCTGCCAGCAATTTTAATTGTCACCTGATAATTTTCTGCTGCTATAAGTGGTCTTAGATATAATCACCAGCTGCTACAGAAACTATAAGTGGAGTACTTATACAAAGGCTCTCACTTGAGGTTATTATCAGTAACAAGAAGGCAATAACCTCAATAGTGCACCATTCTAATTAAGCCTTATTTTAACTTCCTTCTCAACATGTAAGATCTTCAGTTGTTCACAAGAGCAATATTTTATAAAACATCATTACATAATTATCATTATTATCCTTGTTATGGTTAGTTATTATTTAGCATATTTCTGTTTTCGTTACCAGCATTACAAGTATTATTGCTATTATTATAATTAAATTTCATTATTCTCCATTTGGATCACAAATATTAATGCCACTATTATCATATCACTGTTATTGTTATTATTATTATTATTATTATTATTATTATTATTATTATTATTGTTATTATTATTATTATTATTATTATTATTATTATTATTATTATTATTATTATTATTATTACTGTTATTATTATTATTATTAATGGTTCTAATGATTCTCAACTTCACTATCATTATTATTAACATCATTAAAATTATTATTATATTTATTGTTATCATTATTATTTTTTTAATCATTATCATCATTATTATTATTACCATTATTTGATTATTGTTTTTATTATTACCATATTACTTTTTATTAATGACACTGTATCAGAATGGGTTTTCTTGCTCATCCTTACTCAGTTATCAACACAATTATATATTTTACCGATTTAATTAGCTGATCAAGTTACAATTTCCATATCATTTGTTAACATTATATCCTCAGCAGTGATATTAAATTTTACACTCATTATCGTTACTCTAAATACGGTACTTCTAATCTTCTCTGAATGCATATAACTTAATTGGTTACCTGTCATATATCAGTAATAGATTCAATAAAAACAGTACAGATATTCTTTAATACCAACACAAGTTTTTCATTCTTATCTGAAAAGTCTGTCATTATGATGTAATCTGCATCAACATTTTTATCAGTATCCATTTTACTATACAAAATAAATAGCACTGTGTAACAAAATTTCACTTTTGTCTTGTCCTTGGCCCTAAACCACAATTTTCCAATTATTTCCATTTAAACAAAACAGAAAAAAAGTTATTTTGATCCTAAAACTTTGCTTTTGTGGTTAGAACAATGAATATACGTTTTTGCTTTATTTCATTATAGCATAGGTTACTATTGGTTTTCATGTCAGGTAAAGACCCTTGCAAAATCTCAATTGCTTATCGAATTGTTCTTGAAATGTTGCAGATAAGTTAAAACAATGAAAGAGAATATAAAGTGTTCTAAAGATTTTTACTTTTAATAAGATACTTCTTGAACTAACTAGATCTAACAAGGACTTTTTCATATTTAGAAGAATTTGCTTATATTTCAGAAATCTCAAATCTTCCAGAATGTTCTACCAGACACTTTTAGAAGTTTCTAGATCACTTTAAAACATTCTATCCAATGTAAACATTTCCAGAATATTCTAGAACTTTCTAGAATACAGTAGAAATATATAGAAGTATCAAGAATTTTCTATAATCTTAAAGAATTTTTTTTGGATGATTCAGAATATTCTAATGTAGTTCAAGAATATTCTAAAAAGATTGAGAACATTCTGGAATACATTGTAGAAAGACTAAGAATATTCTAGAGTACTGCTTCACAATATAAAAGTAGGGGCTTGCAGACCTCCAATCAGTTCTGCTTTGGCTGCCTGAGAAAACACATCATGAGGTGAAATGGCATCAAGAGGCTGCAATCATTCTTCAGATGCATTCTGCTACATACTCGTATGTGGTCAGTTCATCAAGACAAGACCAAAGAATTTTTCTGTGACAGCATCTGGAAAAATGGTTAAATTTAGCTTTTTTGGGACAAAAATATAACTAAAAGTCACAAAAGCAAAGTTTGACAGTAATAGTGGACATTTTCTGTTGTTTTGCAATGAAAAGAGTTGGAAAATGACACTTGCTTGTCAAAGACAAAAAATTGTGTTACACAGTGTATAGTCAACAATGTTGTGCTTTCAACTCAATGAACTTGTTATTTTTATGACATGTGACATTATTTTCACAATCTATATCCACTCTAGATTTCTTTCATCTCTGCCATCTATTCATAACTTCAATATGCTCTATATTTATTTCTTCTTTTCTCATATATTAATAACTATCTATGCTTTCCTTCATTTCTTCCCAGATACGTCAGTATGCACTATATTCCTTCAGCTCTTCCTGTAAATTTCTATCCTCATCACTAGCTAGGACTATTCAATTTCATCTTCGTTTATCTCATCACATACATTAATATATCCAATTTCACTAGTAAACTGTAACAATTATTATGTATGTTCTCATTTACTTACCATTTTTAGTAATATTTTCATAATTTGCTGTATATACATCCTCTTTCAGGCAGTAATATAAAACTTAAACTCCTTTACTGGGTAAGTGTTGTGAGTCAGGGTCCAGGTGACAACTGTTTAGTTGCGTGTACCAGCATTGCTTCAACATTGTTACCTCACTCAACCTCCTCTCACCAGTAAGCTTCAGTATCCTTCTATATTATAATTGTTTCCCTTCAAATATTTCCTCAGTAATTATCTGAAGCAGTTTTGCTGCTTTGAACTGCCTTCATTGGTAACATATTAATTTCATGCTGTCTTCATTTATGAGATGACTAACCAATGTATAGTTTACTATGCCTGCACATCACAATGTATGTGACAACATTTTATCCACGGGCTCAATTTTATCATTTTCGACATAACATTTCCTATCTCACAATATAACTCACTACTTCATACAATTCTCTCAACTACTATATTTTCTTGTAATTTCTCACATATATAATCATTTATCATATATATAGTTATCACATATCATCTCTTTTAATAAACCACTCCTTATACATCAAATGAACAACATAAGTTTCATCAATATTGTGCTTTTTTAAAATCCACTCCTTTTGACAACTGAGATAACAACTCATTTTCTTTCTTTCATTATTACTGATTAATATACACTTCCTATATCACTCTCCCACAACAAGATAATATCAGATTCAATCGCTGACTATGATAATATTGATCATGGTTGTACTTTTCCGGATTCCCATAGTTACCTTAATTAGAATAGTTAGTTCCATTAATTAATCCTTTTTCCTTGCTCAGGCATCTACATACCAATGATTACTGCTTATTCAACTCCCCTTTCACATAATTGACTTAATTTTCCCTTTCATGTTTTTTTTTCTTTTTTTTTTTTTTTATGCAGGAAGGACACTGGCCAAGGGCAACAAAAATCCAATAAAAAAAAAATGCCCACTGAAATGCCAGTCCCATAAAATGGTCAAAGCAGTAGTCAAAAATTGATGAATAACCGACTTGAAACCTACCTCTTGAAGGAATTCAAGTCATAGGAAGGTGGAAATACAGAAGCAGGCAGGGAGTTCCAGAGTTTACCAGAGAAAGGGATGAATGATTGAGAATACTGGTTAACTCTTGCATTAGAGAGGTGGACAGAATAGGGGTGAGAGAAAGAAGAAAGTCTTGTGCAGCGAGGCCGTGGGAGGAGGGGAGGCTTGCAATTAGCAAGATCAGAAGAGCAGTTAGCATGAAAATAGCGGTAGAAGACAGCTAGAGATGCAACATTGGGGTGGTGAGAGAGAGGCTGAAGACAGTCAGTTAGAGGAGAGGAGTTGATGAGACGGAAAGCTTTCGATTCCACCCTGTCTAGAAGAGCAGTATGAGTGGAACCCCCCCAGACATGTGAAGCGTACTCCATACATGGACAGATAAGGCGTTTGTACAGAGTTAGCAGCTGGGGGGGTGAGAAAAACTGGCAGAGACATCTCAGAACACCTAACTTCATAGAAGCTGTTTTAGCTAGAGATGAGATGTGAAGTTTCCAGTTCAGATTATAAGTAAAGGACAGACTGAGGATGTTCAGTGTAGGAGAGGGGGACAGTTAAGTGTCACTGAAGAAGAGGGGATAGTTGTCTGGAAGGTTGTGTCAAGTTGATAGATGGAGAAATTGAGTTTTTGAGGCCTTGAACAATACCAAGTTTGCTGTGCCCCAATCAGAAATTTTAGAAAGATCAGAAGTTAAGCGTTCTGTGGCTTCCCTGTGTGAAATGTTTACCTCCAGAAGGGTTGGACGTCTATGAAAAGACGTGGAAAAGTGCAGGGTGGTATCATCAGCATAGGAGTGGATAGGACAAGAAGTTTGTGGGTGACAACTATTTTTTTTTTTCTGACAACTAAGGTTCCCCAGATCTAACAAAATTCTCATCCTTTTCTTTCCTATCCTGTCATCTATACAAGAATACTGACTGAAAATATAAGCAGGCCCATTGTTCCCTGCCATGGCTCAATCTCTCTCTGCTGCTGATCATTTACATAGTGGCTAAGATCATATTGCTTCATTCTCCCTCTAACTTATTCCTCAGACCCTGGATTATTTGAGTTTTATGCTCCTTTTCTACTCTGATTATCTCACATTTTTATACATAAATTCATTATCATAGGTTATAAGTATTTTCCAATAATTTTCCTTGTTACCTCAATCCTGGTGACAATACCTCTTCACTAATACTAATATGACTTCATAAGACTTTCCTTAGATAATTTCACTCAACTAATTCACCTCAAATCAACATAAAACATAATGTTCTCACTCACTAGTTTTTGCACAGCTAGTCAGTACAATAATTTTCCTGGTCCATACCATGTAACTATCAATAATTCTTTCTTTACAATCACCTATTTAGTGCTGATCATTGCACCTCTCATTATTCAATATACAGTTATCTAATAAGTTAACATTTTCTCACCGATCACTCAAAAATTTTAGTATGAATATGCCTTTTTAATTGCTGAACCTTAAATAACTCCTACTATGTTGTACATTCCTATATTCTCGGTGTATTTCCACCTTCTCTGTTTATACTTGATATGTTGTGGGTGAAACAAGTGATTTGGTAACCACATAAGTCCTTAATTTCACTGCTTCTCTCCCAAAATATTTCAAGAAGTTTTCAGAGCAAGAACTCAAAATTATGCACGATACAGAAATTTAAACAAATTCTACATCATTGTGAAAACAACACCTGCATGCAACCCGGATTCAGATTGAATAAACATAATGAGTGTACTCAATATTAATCTTGACACTTTATAAACTGTGACACTGACTGCTCAATGAATACTTAAACAAGTGATCGTTTTCATCTTCAAATCAATAATATTTAATGACTATTGCAGCAGTCCTGTTTCTAATGTTCATCAAATACTTACAACATTGCAACATTCATCCCACCACTTTCACCAATGTCGTGGCCCGAGATATTGCAAGGAATTAGTATATAAAGGGAACTGGAAAACTCAAACATTTTCACATTATAATTAATAACTACTAATTATTTACATTTCTTGCAAGTCAAAATTTGTCACTCGCATTCATCTTCAAATTATTCAAAGTTATTAGTTGTCACTCTATATCTCTCCATCATATTCATTGATCAATGCAATTATTGTGCAAAACTCAGACAATATCAAATGGATAAACTAATAAATATTCAATCTGTACAATTAATGTTCAGTTAGAAAAACAAACATGATATCAGCTTCACCTCAATTACTATAAACATTTCATAACTGAGTAAATCTTCATACATCATACAAACCTATCATACCAAACATAAAACATCTATAAACATCCTACTCATCCTTTAATAAGATAATTGATTTATAGACTGCATTACACTTTCAAGCTCCACTTACTTTTTTAGTTATTTTGTCCATCTCAACCTCTTTCTGGTCAAGCCCTCTCTGCCTTAGTGTCTGCTACTCTCTGCTACTGAACTATTCCATTGTTACATGTTATAATATACAGTCATTTGGGACTGCCTATTTCCCTCAGAAATTTATCTTTATTTTCGTAACATTTTACATATTTACCATTCACATTGCTCATTTATGCATGTGATCCGCCCACAGTTGTGGTGCTTGATACTGAAGCCAGTCAAAGGGTAGGGGCATTTTGGAGGTGGAGCATAAGTGGGCGTGGGTATTTTTGTATAGGCTAACCTTCTCCTTCTGGTGCCTCATGTCTCCTGGCCTCATACCTCTTGACCTACTTTCCCTTTCAAATCCTTTCCCTGCCTTGCCTCTACTATCATTACCATTAATCCCTCTGACCCAGGCTGCCTTCCCAGATTTTATGTCCATCTTCCTGTTGTGGACTGCGTGGGTCCTGTGTCCATGTTTGTGTTTTCTCAGCTCCCTCAATATCAAGTGTTAATTACTTTCCCTTTCCTAGGTAGTATGAGTGCTTGTTATTCTCCCTACTCCATTCATCTTCTCCATTTCTTCTTATTCTATATTCTCCTTTCTTCTTCCTTATTTTGTCTTCTTTTTTCTTCCTTAACAATACATTATAAACTGTGGTGTGGGGTTACCACACATCATGCCATGTATCCGTGATGTCACATCTGTAAACAAAAATGTCACTGGAGACCCCACTGGCTTGGCCTTCAAGACACTCATGCACACCAGGTCTTTCTCCAAAAGACTGGAGAATATAATCAACTAACTTAACTGCTGCCAGCACTTTCAGGCACTAGGGGCTGTAGCACCACAGCTTTCATGGCCCCATCAAATCCCCAACAAGAACAACAGCAACTGGAGACCCTGAGCAGTGTCGTCAGCAAAAGTGTCCATCTGTGCAGAAGTTTATGTACCTTGTGCTCTACACCCATCTGTTATCTCTGCTCAAACTCATGTATGAAAGGGTGTATGGGGCTGATATCCCCACCAGAGCCAGCATGATCATCATTTGTCATTATGAGTGCATATGATGCATCATCAGTTGTCTTATAATCTATTATTTATTGAATATTTGAAGCCTCTAAGTATCTCCGACTTACACAGTTCCACACAATATGGATGTATCATCCTGCACTTTCACTTTTTAAGTAAATACTGCAAAATTCAGATTTCTTTTGGTAGTATAGAGAAAGGAATGACTTGCTGTCCCATTCATTGAGAAATGTTAACTATTAACTAATTTATTAGTCAAAGTAGGTCAGCCCTTCACCTCTGAAGTGACAATGCTGATATCCACTCCTAAAATCTTAATAAAATGTTGTGTTTCTTTATTTGAAAACACATAGTGATTGTGGTAACACATCTCAGTAAAATAAGATCTACAATTTTGGCTGGAAGGAAAACATAGACATACTGGAGATTTCAGATATTTGATAAATAATAGATTATAAGACTACTGATGTTGCGTTATATACTCTCATAATGACGATTGATGACTGTGCTTGCTCTGGTTGGGGTATCAGCCCCATAAACCCTTTCATATGCAAGTTTGAGCAAAGATAACAAAGGGGTGTGGAGCACATGGTACATTTCTGCTCATGATGGTGGCCTCACTGCCCTGGTGCCTCATACCAGGAACATCAGGACGAACACCAAGTTCTAAGGATAGTTATTTGGAAGTAAAAAAGATATGGTAGAACTGTAATTATGTGATAAGAAAAGTTAGGTAGACCGATGGAGAAATATGAGATGTAAGGCAAAGGATGAGTGAGAGACATGAAATGCATATAATGCACCCTAGGAGAACATTGAAGATTTACTAAGAAAGGCAGTCAATGATCTAATGTTTTTTGGTTTGTGACTTATTATTAATGGCTAGGCTCTAGGGTCAGCATGTACTAGCCTCCGGTAGTACAATATTCTTATTTAGTATTAATACCACATCAAATTAAAACTAAATGTATGGTGCAACTATTAACTCTTTAAGAGAAGACAGCACTTCGTATGATGTGTAAATCTTATAAAAAAAAAAAAAAAAACAAGAATGGGGAGAAGAATTTTGGATTTGAATGAGATTCTTGCTGGCGAGGGTTTCCAGTGTACATCAACACCTTGATGTCATAGAGTGCGTGACATCATGGCTGAGTTGATGACATTTCAATGAACTATCCTTATCTGTCCCTCACCCTTGGCTGGACCTGATTTATGACATCACAGCTGCTCCACCCATGAGCTGCCATCTATTTATTTTTCTACAACTTTGAGGGCTTTTCTTCTTAACACATTTACTTTGGTTTGTTAAATTAATACATCATGGGAAAATTTAGTATATTAAACAGGTGATTAAATTTTTTAATGGGAAAAATTAACATGCAACCAGTCCATTGCAGGTATTTCTTTACATTTCTTTGCTGAGTGCTATACTTTTTATATTATTCAAACATATCTTCTGCCACTTTTACTTGTGTACTTTCACATACACACCTTTGCTTAAGCCTTCAGTAATAAATGGCTTTTATGTATTCTTCCATGTCCATTAATTGTTATGTATTGTAATTAGGTAATCTCTCATTTCTTCATGTATTTTCTCACTGGCTCTGAGTTCTTATGCTTTATATTTTCCATTATTCAATGATTTTAGTATTTTTTTTTCAATTATCAGTGTGTGTGTGTGTGTGTGTGTGTGTGTGTGTGTGTGTGTGTGTGTGTGTGTGTGTGTGTGTGTGTTTACCTAGCTTTTATAGAGGATGTGAGTGCTAACACCACAGTATAGTCAACAGCACCTTATGATATACACAGCTGTGCAGACCAAGCAAGGATTGTTCCTTAGTCACTCAAGCAGACCATTGCCTCTCTTAATATATCAATATCAACATTGGCTATTATATTATTTATTATTTTTTTCTTGACCACTACCAGAAAGAGAAGTGATCCAGTAGTTCATATTGTTTGATGTTCAGTAATACAGGCTGCAATAACTCAAATGAAGGCACACATGTCATATTATCACTTCTCAAACTCACACACTGCGACCTTAACCTTGGACTGTTGTGTCGCTCGTATAGTTGTATAGTATGCAATTCATTGGTTTGGATAAATCACTCCATACTATATGCCATACATGCACCTTGCACTGTCATCACCTCCCTTACCATGCATTAGTTTCATCACCTCCCTTACCATGCATTAGTTTCATCACCTCACTTACCGTGCTCTAGTTTTATCTCTTCCCTTACCATGCATTAGTTTTATCACCTCTTACCATGCATTAGTTTTATCACCCCTTATCATACACTAGTTTTATCACTTCCCTTACCATGCACTAGTTTTATCACCCCTTACCATGCACTAGTTTTATCACCCCTTACCATACACTAGTTTTATCACCTCCCTTACCATGCTCTAGTTTTTCTCCTCCCTTACCATGCACTAGTTATATCTCCATCCTTACCATGCACTAGTTTTATCTCCTCCCTTAACATGTACTAGTTCTATCACCTCCCTTACCATGCACTAGTTTCATCACTTTTGCCATGCCCTAGTTTCATCATCATCCTTATCATTCTCTAGTTTCATCACTTCCTTTACCTTGCACTAGTTTCATCACCGCCCTTACCATGCACATATTTAATTACCTTCCTTCACATGCACTATACAAAGCACCATCACCTCCCTTACCATACGTTGTACATAGCTTGATCACCTCCCGTACCATACATGGCTTCATCACCACTCATACACTTCTCGTTTTTCTTAATATTTTTCCATCGTCACCTCGCTGCTGATGTGTTTATCAGTCTCTGATAGGAGGCTTTTTATATTACCTGCCATAATAATAAATGTGAATCTGTTTATTTCACGTGGATTAAAAAGTGGCATTGATTCGTTCCGTATAGGTCGATTTGAATTACGTTATAGTTTTGAAAATGTGCACGTACTGTTAATGTGTGAAAAGAAAGAATAGTACTGGCTGGAGATGTTCGCACGCAACGCCAGACAAGGGGTATTGTGTGGCTGACTTTTCATTTATATACCATTGGCTCCTTTATCATTACATATAGTAATTATTAGCGGTGGGCCGATAGCGGGGCGGGTGCTTCAGTATATCACCTGGGATTCGTTAAAATTAAGACCGATGACAAACCGTCCACGCCGCCAGGGAACCGATACCTTGGTGGTAGACTTACGGCTTTAGGTGCTTCTCTCTCTCTCTCTCTCTCTCTCTCTCTCTCTCTCTCTCTCAAGCTTTTTTGTACTTATCTAGTTGTTTTTACCTAGTTGTGGTTTACGGGAGGGGAGTAATCTCATAGTATCCCGTCACTATGTTTATCTTTTTTGGTTTTAAAAGCACTGACAGTTTCGGCATTTACGTCTTCCGAGTTCATTCCGTTTGTTCACACTTCTGTGAGGTGTGTGTGTGTGTGTGTGTGTGTGACCGTTTTGGTGGCAGGAATGTAAGATGTTTGATAATATGAAAACAGCGCGAGAGAAGTAGGGAAATTTAAGGGGGAGAATGAATACTGTGTGTGTAGCAATGTGGGAAAGAGGAAAGGTGAAATGGGCTGACGAGGGATGCCCGGGGGTGGGGGAGAAACATCTGTCTGGTACTGACGGTATGACTAAGGGAGATAAGGGTAGAGGTGAGGGAAGCATGAAGGTAAAACACACACACACACACACACACACACTGTAATCGAAGTCCTCCACGCCCCCGCCGCTATCAGAGTCATACGCTGTGATTGCAAGACCAGACTGTGCACTGACCAACCTCCGGGTCGCCTTCTTGTGCCTTGTAATAGTAGTAGTAGTAGTAGTAGTTATTGTTGTTGTAGAAGCAGCAAGAATTGTAGCAAGTGTCCCCAGACAGTGTAGTAGAAGTAGTGTTGGTGGTTGATGGTGGGGAGGAAATTGTAGAGAGAGGAAGAGAAGTGGTGGTGGTGATGTAGTAGTAGTAATAGTAGTAGTGTTTGATGGTTGAGGGGTGCCGAGGATGACGATGGTAGATGAAAGGTTCTGGGAGAAAAAAAAAAAAAATCCAACCCTGGATGGTGAGCATGGTCTTACTTTGCTTTAGCGAGGCCTGAGTGCGTGACGCTGCCTCTGAGCCACTCCACCTGTAAGATGTGGGTGCGGTGGTTGTGTCAGTTTTCCTGCTGGCAACTCACTTCTGTAAACACAAGGAAGATACGAACTTTTGCTGCTGGATCTCTCTCTCTCTCTCTCTCTCTCTCTCTCTCTGATTCCCGTTATTTTAGTTTTCCCTGTTCATAACGGCCGCATGAGAGACGGCCGAACATATTATTCCTAAGAGTCTCTCCAAGATCTCGCCGAGATTAAGAAACCGCGAGTATTGCCGCCAAGCCATTCATATAAAACTACGGCCACAGCATAAATGGAGTGAACGGTTCCCAGGCTGACTGGTGGGACTCCAGCCTCCAGTGTTAGTACACTAAAAAGACGCCTCCCTGTTTTGAAGGTGATGTAGGACCACAAGTAGGACCACAACACAATGCATAACACCTGTTGTCATGTTGACTCCTGTCGCATCTCTCCCACCTGTGTATGAAGCACATTACTGCACTACAAAAAAACTTATACAGTTTCGTTAAAGTTCGTTGTTAATGAAATCATGGCGCGGCATGAATTGGTATGATGGAAACAGTTTTGCTCTATAATCTGTTCCCCGAGGAATCGTAAGGTCCACCCCTTGATTTTATATTGTATACTTAATTTTATAAAAAAGGTTATGTATAGTTTATTACATTAAACCAGTGAATTATAGGCTCATCGCCTGTTTTAATGCATTGATGGACGCGGACAGATACTATTAGGGATCAGCGGGGCCCAGCCACCCATTACCAGATGTTCGTGAGGATGAGTGCACACAATCTCACTGTGTTGCGTCCACTGTTACTCATGATGTGTAGTCGCTGTCCTTAGTGGCACATCCCAGCGGAAGTGATGTATACAGCACGGATAAATTTACTTTGAGTGTGACTGTAGTCGTAGCCAGATGGTGGAAAACTCGGAAGATTCAAGAGTGTGGGTAGGAGAGCAGTTTGATTCGTTGCGCACATAGATGCAACATCCAGCTTTGGATTGAAAATGAGGATAGAGAAAGTAGGAGGAAACATAAAAGGGGCTACTGTCAGTTGCCTCAGACACCTGTGTTTCAGTGAGGAAAAGAAGATGAGGTGTAGTAGAGGAGAGGTGGTCTATAGATTGAAAATTAGATCTTAAGACCATGAATGTTGTAGAAGTTAATGAAGAAAAAGTTGAGAGGGGTGTCAAGACAATTAGGGTCATTATCAGAAGAGCAGTCCAACTTGGGGACATTTGTCACCCCCTCCCCAGATGGGGAATCTGAGGCTGGTGTAGGAGTCGCCATGATAATTTTGAATTTTGAGTGAAGGTGTGTGTGGTGTGTGTGTGTGTGTGTGTGTGTGTGTGTGTGTGTGTGTGTGTGTGTGTGTGTAATTAGGTGCTTGTAGTTTTGTGTGAAGGAAGAAAGTTGTCTTTAGAGGGCAGGCTGTGACTGCTCATTCGTATTGTGAGACAGAGGGAAACATCCAGTGAGGTCACAGCTGGATTTAATGATAAGCTCACAGCACCCCATAATCTAGTGCTTTAGACCTCACTGAAAGTAATTATCCTTTCAGCAGGTGCCTACTGCCTCCTATGAAAGTAGGGGTTTGCAGACCACCAATCAGTTCTGCTTTGGCTGCCAGAGAAGACGCATCAAAAGAGGTGAAATGGCATCAAGAGGCTGCAATCATTCTCTAGATCCATTCTGCTACATATGTGGTCAATTCGTCAAGATGAGAGCAAAGAAGTTCTCTGTGACAGCTTCTGGAAAAATGGTGGAATTTGGCAATGTGGTGCAAAAAAAAAAAAAAAAAAAAAAAAATTATAAAAGCCACAAGAGCAAAGTTTGACAGGAATAATGGACATTATCTGTTGTTTTACAATGAAAAGAGTTGGAAAATAACACTTGCTTTTCGAAGACAAAAATCGTGTTACATGACGTTATTTGTCCATACATACGTATTTATTTCCTTTCTTTACCTTCATCTCTCCTGCTCCCTTCCCTTGTCTCATTTCTACCCTTATCTTTCTTTCCTTCTGTTCCACTCTTCCCTTCCCTCCATTCTTCCCATTTTTTTCCTATTTTCTTTTTTTTCGTTTTTGCTAATCCATATCTTGTCTTTTGTCTCTCTTGTCTTTTCCTGGACTTTTCTCTCTCCTCTCCTTAATTTGGCATCCTTCCTCTTTTTGTTCCCTCTCCTCCTCCTCCTCCTCCTCCTCCTCCTCCTCCTCCTCCTCCTCCTCCTCCTCCTCAGGA
Source organism: Scylla paramamosain (assembly GCF_035594125.1). Lineage (NCBI taxonomy): Eukaryota > Metazoa > Arthropoda > Malacostraca > Decapoda > Portunidae > Scylla > Scylla paramamosain. The sequence goes on from NC_087151.1 coordinate 16,937,808, forward strand.
CAACACATTACTTACCTAACTTGAACTAAGAATGATTTTGTTTTGGTTTTGGAAGCCAACTTTGAATCTCTCTCTCTCTCTCTCTCTCTCTCTCTCTCTCTCTCTCTCTCTCTCTCTCTCTCTCTCTCTCTCTCTCTCTCTCTCTCTCTCTCTCTCTCTCTCAGATAATGTAGAAAATGGAGTACTTTTTTTTTTTTTATGTAGGAAGGACACTGGCCAAGGGCAACAAAAATCCAACAAAAAATAAGCCCACTGAAATGCCAGTCCCATAAAAGGGTCAAAGCAGTGGTTAAAAATTGATGAATAAGTGTCTTGAAACCTCCCTCTTGAAGGAATTCAAGTCATAGGAAGGTGGAAATACAGAAGCAGGCAGGGAGTTCCAGAGTTTACCAGAGAAAGGGATGAATGATTGAGAATACTGGTTAACTCTTGCATTAGAGAGGTGGACAGAATAGGGGTGAGAGAAAGAAGAAAGTTTTGTGCAGCGAGGCCGCGGAAGGAGGGGAGGCATGCAGTTAGCAAGATCAGAAGAGCAGTTAGCATGAAAATAGCGATAAAAGACAGCTAGATATGCAACATTGCGGCGGTGAGAGAGAGGCTGAAGACAGTCAATTAGAGGAGAGGAGTTGATGAGACGAAAAGCTTTTGATTCCACCCTGTCTAGTAGAGCAGTATGAGTGGAACCACCCCCAGACATGTGAAGCATACTCCATACATGGACGGATAAGGCCCTTGTACAGAGTTAGCAGCCGGGTGGGTGAGAAAAACTGGCGGAGACGTCTCAGAATGCCTAACTTCATAGAAGCTGTTTTAGCTAGAGATGAGATGTGAAGTTTCCAGTTCAGATTATAAGTAAAGGACAGACCGAGGATGTTCAGTGTGGAAGAGGGGGACAGTTGAGTGTCATTGAAGAAGAGGGGATAGTTGTCTGGAAGGTTGTGTCAAGTTGATAGATGGAGGAATTGAGTTTTTGAGGCATTGAACAATACCAAGTTTGCTCTGCCCCAATCAGAAATTTTAGAAAGATCAGAAGTCAAGCGTTCTGTGGCTTCCCTGCGTGAAGTGTTTACCTCCTGAAGGGTTGGACGTCTATGAAAAGACGTGGAAAAGTGCAGGGTGGTATCATCAGCATAGGAGTGGATAGGACAAGAGGTTTGGTTTAGAAGATCATTAATGAATAATAAGAAGAGAGTGGGTGACAGGACAGAACCCTGAGGAACACCACTGTTAATAGATATAGGAGAAGAACAGTGACTGTCTACCCTTTCTCTCATTGTCATGAGGGAGCAAGTCGAGGTAGCACGTCTTTTAAGCCTTGACTTTCCTTGATTGATGTGGACATTTTAATGCAAAATGTTCCTCATTTGGCGGATGTACTGAATTACTTTCTCGTCACTTCTTGGCAGAAATGGTGCATACAAAGTAACTGAGACCTAGAGTGTGTTCAGCACTTTGTGACTCAGTGAGAGAGTATAGCATGAGAACCTGAATCCATTTCAGATAGGGTTGGAAATCCCCCCATCCTTTTTTTTTTTTATTACCCAGTTTTTTGGGGGGGTTGGGGGTTTATTCTTTTTTGGGATTTTATTTATTTTTTTTTATTTATTCTTCATATTTACATGTAAATCAGTTTAAATAAGCAATTAATAAGTAATCTAGAATAAAACAAAAGGTTTGAATGATTTTTTTCCATGTTGGAGGGCCTCTGGCCCAAAGCAACAAAAAATATAATAAAAAAGGCCCACTGAAGTGCTGGTCCTCAACCAGTCAAAAGCAGTTGTCAAAAATTAAAGAATATCTTGAAACCTCTCTTGAAAGAGTTCAAGTCATAGGAAGGAGGAAATACAAAAGTAGGGAGGAAGTTTATCAGATAAAGGGATGAATGATTGAGAATATTAGTTGTTACGCCCCACTGGGGTGTAATGGGGGACCAGTGACTCCTTAGAGGTTGCCGTCCCCCATCACTAACCTATGTTCTATCCGATCGGCAAATGGCATGGCATGTCTCTACTCTTGACACCTCTACCTCCAGGTGTTGGGTTGGGCACTTGTATACTCTACACTTCTAGGCTGGTAATTCCCCTGATTATGCTGGGGACAGGGAAGGGGGGGGTACCCTCCATGTCCCCAGTGGGAGTCCCCACAGCACAGCAGGGTCCCTCAGGGTCACCTGTCAGCCCACCCAATCATGTCTTAAGTTGGAATACATCACCTTCAATGATTTTGCTCCTGCGATGACCGGGACGTGAAGGAGCTGTCCATCACCATCAACTGCACTGCCTTCCCTGGGCAGAGGTGCCAGCAGGGGGGATGCAGGAGGGGTGTTGTTGCTCTGGGTCAACCGGCTAGACTGGTTGGGGTGATCACCACTGGTTGCTGTCAAGGTTTGTTAGTGAATGGTGGCACTCAATGTCTGTAGAGTTGTCTGGTGCCCCAGATGCCCCTTGGGCCAGTGTGCTGCTGTGCGCACAGCCCACTGGTGTGGCACTTGGGATGCTTCCACTTGCAGATGTCAAACTAGCTCGCTGCACACTATCCAGTCCTGTAATACACTACAACTATCCCCTTGTAATACCAGAGGGTTTGGTGATGGAAGTGCCAATAGCGAATGTCTTCCAGAGTGCCGTGAGCACAAGTGTCTGCACTCCTTGAGTCTGAAGATGCGACACTACATGTTAGTCTTAGTCAGTCACGAGGAATGGGGTTGATCCTCCAGGAGATGCTGATGGAGATGCTGACGGGAGGCTGCCTGAAGGTGATGCTCGCTGAGGACATGGCCACTGCTCACCAGAGATACCTTGTTTGTGTCCTGGTCTGTCCTCACTTCCCAAGAGGGTTGTTATTATTTCCAGCACCAGGCCCGCTGTGACCCTCATAAAAAGAGGTCACACAGATGGAGCTCAGTCAGCAGTAGCAGGTCTCTCGCCTGTGTCTACTACCATCTCACAGCTTATGTGGGTGCCCACAGGTGTGTGGGTACTTGTGTGTGTGTGTGTGTGTGTGTGTGTGTGTGTGTGTGTGTGTGTGTGTGTGTGTGTGTGTGTTTAGGGCATAACATTAGTTAATTCTTGCATTAGGGAGGTGGACAGAAGAGAGGTGAGAGAAAGAAAGTCTTGTGCAGCGAGGCCACGGGAGGAGGGGAGGCATGCAGTTAGCAAGTTCAGAAGAGCAGTTGGCATGAAAAGATCAGTAAAAGATAACAAGAGATGTAACATTGCAGTGAAGAAAGAGAGGTTGAAGACAGTGAGTTACTTAGAGGAGTTGATAAGATGAAATGCTTTTGAGTCAACCCTGTCTAAAAGAGCGGTATGAGTGGAACCTCCCATGCATGTGAAGCATACTCAATACATGGACAGATAAGGCCCCTGTACAGGGTGAGCAGTGGGGAGGGAGGGTGAGAAAAACTGGCAGAAAATGGCTAATTTCATAGAAGCTGTTTTAGCTAGAGATGAGATGTGAAATTTCCAGTTTAGATTATAAGTAAAAAACAGACTGAGGATGTCAAGTGTAGAAGAGTGGGACAGTTGAGTGTCATTGAAAAAGAGGGGATAGTTGTCTGGAAGGTTGTGTTGAGATGATATATGAAGGAATTAAGTTTTTGAGGCAATAAACAATACTAAGTTTGCTCTACCCCAATAAAAAATTTTAGAGAGATCAAAAGTCCGGCATTTTGTGACTTCCTTGTGAGAAATGTCTACTTTCTGAAGGGTTGAACGTCTACAAAAAGATGTGGGAAAGTGCAGGGTGGTATCATCAGCATAGGAGTGGATAGGGGAAGAAGTTTGGTTTAGATCAATGATAAATAATAGGAAGAGAGTGGGTGACAGGACAGAACCCTGAGGAACATCACTGTTAATAGATTTAGAAGAATGTTGACTGTCTACCACAGCAGCAGTAAAGTGGTCAGAAAGAAAACTTGAGATGAAGTTACAGAGAGAAGGATAGAACCCATAGGAGAGTAGTTTGAAAATCAAAGCATTGTGCATGACTCCATTAAAAGCTTTTGATATGCTTAAGCCAACAGCAAAAAATTCACTAAAATCCCTAAAAAGAGATGACCTTAGTAAGGTGCCTCTAGCATTTTGCCTCTGCTAGTTGGGGGGACCTGAGGAGCTATTTTGCTGATTTTCCTTGGAATGACTACTGCTTCCGTGTCAGGGACCCTTCTTTGTGTGCTGAGTGCATAACAGAGGTGATAATGTCTGGCATGGAGGCGTACATTCCTCACTTTTTCTCATCCTAAACCTTCTAAACCTTAGTTTAACACAGCTTGTTCTCGTGCTATACATGATAGAGAGGTGGCTCACAAAAGGTACTTAAGCATTCCATCACCAGAATCTCATGCACTTTATATTTCTGCTCAGAACCATGCCAAGTTTGTTCTCCAACTAGCCAAAAACTCCTTCATTAACAGAAAGTGTCAAAACCTTTCAAGATCTTACTCCCCTCGTGACTTCTGGCATCTAGCCAAAAATATTTCCAATAACTTTGCTTCTTCTTCTTCTTTCCCTCCTCTATTTCAACCAGATGGCACCACTGCTATCACATCTATTTCTAAAGCTGAACTCTTTGCTCAAAACTTTGCTAAAAACTCTACACCTTGGACGATTCTGGGCTTGTTCCTCCCTCTCCTCCACCCTCTGACTACTTCATGCCACCTATTAAAATTCTTCGCAATGATGTTTTCCATGCCCTCGCTGGCCTAAACCCTCGGAAGGCTTATGGACCTGATGGGGTCCCTCCTATTGTTCTCTGAAACTGTGTCTCCGTGCTTGCATCTTGCGTAGTCAAAGTCTTTCAGCTCTGTCTGTCAACATCTACCTTTCCTTCTTGCTGGAAGTTTGCCTACATTCAACCTGTTCCTAAAAAGGGCGACCGTTCTAATCCCTCAAACTACTGTCCTATTGCTTTAATTTCCTGCCTATATAAAGTTTTTGAATCTATCCTCAACAGGAAGATTCTTAAACATCTATCACTTCACAACTTTCTATCTGATCACCGGTATGGGTTCCGTCAAGGCCGCTCTATTGGTGATGATCTGGCTTTCTGTACTGAGTCTTGGTCATCTTCTTTTAGAGATTTTGGTGAAACTTTTGCTGTTGCCTTGGACATATCAAAAGCTTTTGATAGAGTCTGGCACAAAGCTTTGATTTCCAAACTACCCCCTATGGCTTCTATCCTTCTCTATGTAACTTCATCTCAAGTTTACTTTCTGACCATTCTATTGCTGCTGTGGTAAACGGTCACTGTTCTTCGCCTATATCTATTAACAGTGGTGTTCCTCAGGGTTCTGTCCTGTCACCCACTCTCTTCTTATTATTCATTAATGATCTTCTAAACCAAACCTCTTGTCCTATCCACTCCTGCGCTGGTGATACCACCCTGCACTTTTCCACATCTTTTCATAGACGTCCAACCCTTCAGGATCTAAATATTTCATGCAGGGAAGCCACAGAACGCTTGACTTCTGATCTTTCTAAAATTTCTGATTGGGGTAGAGCAAACTTGGTACTGTTCAATGCCTCAATTCTTCCATCTATCAACTCAACACAACCTTCCAGACGACTATCCCCTCTTCTTCAGTGACACTCAACTGTCCCCCTCTTCTACACTGAACATCCTCGGTCTGTCCTTTACTTATAATCTGAACTGGAAACTTCACATCTCATCTCTAACTAAAACAGCTTCTATGAAGTTAGGCATTCTGAGATGTCTCTGCCAGTTTTTCTCACCCCCCCCAGCTCCTAACTCTGTATAAGGGCCTTATCTGTCCATGTATGGAGTATGCTTCACATGTCTGGGGAGGTTCCACTCATACTGCTCTTCTAGACAGGGTGGAATCAAAAGCTTTTCGTCTCATCAACTCCTCTCCTCTAACTGACTGTCTTCAGCCTCTCTCTCACCGCCGCAATGTTGCATATCTAGCTGTCTTCTACCGCTATTTTCATGCTAACTGCTCTTCTGATCTTGCTAACTGCATGCCTCCCCTCCTCCCGCAGCCTCGCTGCATAAGACTTTCTTCTTTCACTCACCCCTATTCTGTCCACCTCTCTAACGCAAGAGTTAACCAGTATTCTCAATCATTCATCCCTTTCTCTGGTAAACTCTGGAACTCCCTGCCTGCTTCTGTATTTCCACCTTCCTATGACTTGAATTCCTTCAAGAGGTAGGTTTCAAGACACTTATTCATCAATTTTTGACTACTGCTTTGACCCTTTTATGGGACTGGCATTTCAGTGGGCATTTTTTTTATTGGATTTTTGTTGCCCTTGGCCAGTGTCCTTCCTACATAAAAAGAAAGAAAAAAAAAAAAGGAAAGCCAGAAAATCACCAGTAGAGCAGCCTTGACAGAACCGATACTGTAGATCAGATAGAGGGTTGTGAAGTGATGTTTAAGAATCTTTGTGTTGAGGATAGATTCAAAACTTCAGATGGGTAGGAAATTAAAGCAATAGGACAATAGTTTGAGGGATTAGAACCATCACCCTTTTTAGGAACAGGTTGAATGTAGGCAAACTTCCAGCAAGAAGGAAAGGTAGATGTTGATAGACAGAGTTGAAAGAGTTTGACTAGGCAAGGTGTAAGCATGGAGGCACAGTTTCGAAGAATGATAGTTCCATATACAGACCTTATTTTATGTATATGATAAAGAACTAAATTTTGATATGTAAAATATTTTTGAAAATCCTTCTCCCCCCTAAAAAAAACAGGCTTTTTTTGGGGGGGTTATTTTGGATGAGTATTTTTTTTTTTTTCTAATGCCAACCCTGACTTAAGAACACACTAAGAATGATGCCATTGTGCTCAAATGACGAATGTCTAGTGCCTGATACAGGTCTCAAATGGTCAATGCGATTCGCAGGAGGAAAATGCATTTCTCAAAATGATAATACAAAAGGACAATACAGGTATAATTCTGAAGAGAACAATGTAGTCCTCTAGAGAATAGTACATACATTTCGTAAAGAGGGCAAAACAATGCAATTACTAAAATATATATATATATATATATATATATATATATATATATATATATATATATATATATATATATATATATATATATATATATATAATACGACGCAGATCTTAAAAAAAAACTCTATACATTTTGTGAAGAGAGAAATGCACTTGTTAGATGTAAAGAATCCAGATTTCTGCCACGTCTAGTAGTAGCTCAGTGCAGGTGAGGT
>NC_087151.1:16955000-16957500 GCF_035594125.1 Scylla paramamosain
AACAAGCAAGCAAGCAAGCAAACAACGAAGCATATATGCATGTATGTATGTATGTATGTATGTATGTATGTATGTATGTATGTATGTGTGATCGCTCTTACTTATTTATCTATTTATTTAATATATGAATCCATGATTGCTTACACTGCATACATAGCTACATATATGGGCCAGCGAGGGGCAGCCGCCACTGCAGGAAGGAGCGCCGCCACACGCCCGTAGTTGCCGTCGGTGCCGGATGTTTTGGTAAATGCTTCAGGGTATCGTGCGAGTCCTGTCAAAGCACGTGATTGCCTTCCCCGTAAAGTGTGTAGTGTGTGCCGGTATTGCACCACAGTGCTGGGGCGGCGGCTAATAGCACGAGTAGGTGTAGGCGCCTTGAAACTTGTATCTCAGGACCCAGGGCTTGACGTGTTACCAGAAATGGGCCGCAGACATTCATTTACAGTATTTAAGGAATTTTGATAGCACTGAAAGAAGCTGCCTAACTCGGAAATGTTTATCTAATCTGGCACTGATAGATCCGGTGGCCCCTCGGCGCCTCTTACCCAGATGAGAGATATCTTCAGTTATCGACCGTCAGCCTATCAATACTTAAAGTTACGCTTCCCTGTTTTCCAACTTAATGATTCGTTAGGGAACTGCAACATGACATTCAGTCGACCTATGAAATTACTTCCTGGGAAGTGAATTACAAAAATCTCTATTTTCCGTCACCCTTAACGCTAACCATCCGTTCATCCATCAATCCATCCACTTATGTATCCGCTTACCACGAATCCAGACTTGTGCTTATTGGTCAGGGTCCTAACCAGCCCACATTCAAAATATATAGCATCAATAATATAATAATATTAACAATAGCCCGCATTTTCGCGCACGCCACCCATTTACGGTTTACCGAGTGCTATTTGAGCGGTGAAGGTCCTGTGCACTGGTCGTTGAATAGCAGTACCCCCCGCCTCACGACACAACTCATCGCCGTAGTTGAGAAAATACAAGAGGCCTGAAAGTGAGGCCGCAGTAGCGCGCGCTTCAGTGTTCCTCAGTGCCTCACCTGCACCATCCTAATATGTACCCACTAACTCACAAGCTCTCTCTCTCTCTCTCTCTCTCTCTCTCTCTCTCTCTCTCTCTCTCTCTCTCTCTCTCTCAGGAAATGTGGGCACCTTATTTCATCTATTTTCTTTCTTTCCTATAAAATTTCCTTTTTTTTTTCTCTCTTTCTAATCCTGTAAGGTATTTCTTTTCGACCTGTTTTTCCTGTACGGCTCATGTCGGAGAGAGTGGAGGGTGGGGAGAGAGCCTTCTGTTTTTCTGTCCTTTTCTTCTACTGTCACCTTAGTAGTCTTAGGCCAGGTCACCTCGTGAGGACCGCAAGGTCTATTGTAGCCTGTTTTTCTACGTAACTCTCTCTCTCTCTCTCTCTCTCTCTCTCTCTCTCTCTCTCTCTCTCTCTCTCTCTCTCTCTCTCTCTCTCTCTCTCTCTCTCTCTCTCTCTCGTCACGCTCTAATATTGGCGTATCTAAAACATTATTACCCTCTAACACACACACACACACACACACACACACACACACACACACACACACACACACACACACACACACACACACACACACACACACACACACACACACACACACACACTTTCCTTTTACACCTATCAAATGACGCTCTTTACATATCTTTCCTCCTCCTCCTCCTCCTCCAGGCTTTGGGTGTGGGTCAAGTAGTCGCTAAGACCAAGGTTCTCTCCACTATCGACCGCTCTGTACCTCTCCTCCCTTCCTCTTTCTCTTCTTCTGTCCTCTCATCTCTTCTTTAGTCTCCACCATCCATTTTTCTCCCTTATACTATAATTTTTTTTTCCTTTCCAGTCGTATTTGTTTTCGCATCATTCTCTCTCTCTCTCTCTCTCTCTCTCTCTCTCTCTCTCTCTCTCTCTCTCTCTCTCTCTCTCTCTCTCTCTCTCTCTCTCTCTCTCTCTCTCTCTCGATAAAGAGAACATGGGTTGTGAGGTGTTCTTTTGTCATGCAAGAATATCTATGACACGGGATTGAAGGCTATTGGCGTAAAGAGAGAGAGAGAGAGAGAGAGAGAGAGAGAGAGAGAGAGAGAGAGAGAGAGAGAGAGAGAGAGAGAGAGAGAGAGAGGTATTCCTCGTAAGTAGAGCATTGCCCTTTTCTTGAAATGTAATAAACTAAAGTGGACGTTTTTATACTGGATGAAAGGTGCAGACGGTTGTTCGTTTGGCTTAAGGGACGAAAACAAGATGTTTTCATCAGGAGCTGAGATAAATAACCTAAACCTTTCCATACTAACACGTACTTGACTATTTCCTTATCTGGTCATGTATGAAGTCCCACATATATGGGGGCTTTCGCTCATACTGCTATTTTGAACAGGATGGAATCAAAACTTTTCGCCTCATCAGCTCCTCTCTTCTGACTGACTGTCTTAAGCCTCTTTCACTTCACCGTAAGGTTGCATCTCCTGC
>NC_087151.1:16962500-16970000 GCF_035594125.1 Scylla paramamosain
CCTCAAGGCGGGCAGGCGGGGCTGGACGTGCTGACTAGTGGCTGCATCCGCAGGTGTCCAAGGAGAAGGCTCGTCGCTGCCTCACCCTTATTTCTGGCCGCTACGACCAGCGCACCCCGCTTTCTGGAGCCTAGGTAACCCACGCCCTCCCTCCTCTCCTCCCTCTTGAATATTGCAGCGAGGGCGGGGAGTTCGCCAGCTGCCAGCGGTAAACACTCCGCCTAACAAAACCAAACAGAGCACCTGTTTTAGCGCTGTGATGATTGGCCTGGAGGTTCCACTTGCCTCAGGATGTAACCCACACACCAGGCCATATGCCCACGCTGTGCTCCATGCCCATGCAGCGTTCCTCACCTCCCAGTTAAGTCCTCGCCATTTGAGACAAGGAAACTGGCTTAATTTTTTCCCCACGTGGCCTACTGTATCGCCTGTTTGTTTAGTTTTTGTTCTAGAAATACCCTGTTGTTAAAATGACGATCTGGAACATCATGACCCAGGCACAGGGACCCTCACCAGGCTGCTCTCCCTCGGTGTGCGGAAAACATCCTTGCAAGACGCAGCGCAGCTTGCCGCGGAGGTTCATGATCAACCCACGCGACCGATACGAGTGACTTCCCAATTTCTCTCTCTCTCTCTCTCTCTCTCTCTCTCTCTCTCTCTCTCTCTCTCTCTCTCTCTCTCTCTCTCTCTCTCTCTCTCCCCCTCTCTCTCTCTCCGACTCCTGTTCTTCCTCCTTCACTTCATTCTGAAAGAAAGAGAAACGGAATGGAGGGCCGATAATTTACGAGTAAATGTTATATTATTAAATTGGTGATGAAAGTCCTCCTGGAATACTTCGCAGAGATCAGACTACCAAACCACAAGAAGGATCTCACAGTGCGTGCCAGAGAACACCTCCGGTCCACTCAACTATGTCCAACATTACACCTAAACTCTTTAGCACATCGTGCCCCTCTCGTAGTGAATGAATATCTGTAGATAGTCGATTTCCTCCTTATTCCCATGTTTGCGTGTTTCTCCTTCTTCCCCAGCATGTTGGAATAGACTCACTTGCCAGGAAGTTACGGAGCATAAAACTACCTTCATTCTTATTCCAGTCAGTGCTGTAGATGCTGATGCAAATACTGTTGTTGTTGTTGTTGTTGTTGTTTTTATTAATGTGTTTTCGTTCTTTCGTTTTATATACTGTCGATGTTACTGTAAAACGTTATTGTTGTCATGTTCTGCAGAAATGATAAGGAATAGGGAAGGGATCAGGCCCTGTGGCCTCTAAAAGAGGGACATGGGAGGGGAGGGAATAACTACACTGTAATAGCTTCCGCATCTGCACAACCCACGTGGTTCTGTAGCCAGGTGTCTCGGGGCAGAAGGTCCTTTACTTAGTGACGGCAAGGCAAGTTTATCAACAGAGTGAGGGGTCAGGGGATGGTCGCGGAGTGCGGAGGATGTGTGAACCCGGCGCGATAGCTGGTCTGCGTCACCTAGGAAAAGCCGCCTCCGTAAATTGTTTAGAGGAGGTGAGTAATGAGATCTTTACTCAAAGGTCCACATACAGGGGCGCTGGGCACCCGGCTGGCGGCTGTTCCTGAGCCAGGCTTACTAGAGAGAGAGAGAGAGAGAGAGAGAGAGAGAGAGAGAGAGAGAGAGAGAGAGAGAGAGAAATGTTGCAATTTATTACAGGGTAATAGGTAGTGGACGTGTTGTGCACAAGACTTTCGAGTGGAGTGGAGTGATAGGTGACATGTAAAGAGTGTGGAACACCCTCCCCCACGCAGGTGCGTGGTCAGCATCTGCTCAGCGGCGTCTGAGGGGATGTACAATAGTTGCAGTAGGTTGCATTTATAGGCTGTTGGTCACGTAAACCAGAATCCCGTTAATTGAGTCGATGTTGGTTCTTCTGCGACTACCTCGTCTGTCCAGGAAAGTTTAGAAATAAAATTCACTCTGTATTTTTATAATTTAAACCAAGTGATTATTGAAAATTATTTGTATAACGTTCAAAGTGTGCAGAACTATTTTTCATTATTTAAATATGAATTTAAGTAGTAAAATTATTTAACACGTATTTTTTTCTTGATTAATATGATGGCATTACACATATAGTACGTACCATATTAATCACTCATGATGAAATAATTATCATGATACAAGTAACCCAACCCTGGTGTGTGTTGGCTTCAACCGCGCGGCCCATAATGGGGCATCAAAAAGCCTTTCACAGTGTCATGTTTAAAGGTATATGTTGAGGTTAGTCACGTATTTGACTGTCTACAAACTTGTATTGTGGTCCTGCTTGCCGATTACATGTGTCGCAGAGGAAGACCCAACAGCAGCATACTTGGTGATCCCTTAGAAGAATATGAACGAAATAACCTTAATACACACCCACCCACACAGGCACCTTACTGGCAGCCCGCCTCTTGCTCAGAATGATGCGGCTCGAGAACAACACTTGGCAATCAGCGGTTGCCGTGGCAGCCTGAGAATCGCAGTCCTGACATACACAGCGAGGACGTGAAGGGCAATACGAGGAAGTGGGAACTGGGTCTCCTGTCAGCAGTCAGAGCGTTGCATAATACTTAAAGCTGACAAGCCCGGTCTTTCAACATGATCAAATCTAGCGGGATGAAATGAGGTGTCTGTTAGTAACAACAGAGTGGCGTCACTCGCTCAGCCAAGGTCACCTGTGGGGGGCCACAGAGCCATCCATCCGTTTCTCATGGCAGTGTGTGTGTGTGTGTGTGTGTGTGTGTGTGTGTGTGTGTGTGTGTGTGTGTGTGTGTGTGTGTGTGTGTGTGTGTGTGTGTTGCTCAAGGCGCGCACTGCATGGGTGTCACGAGGAGCAGAGAGAGAGAGAGAGAGAGAGAGAGAGAGAGAGAGAGAGAGAGTGTGATGATTGTCGGTTGCTGAGTTACCATCATCTGTCTGCATTGCTCAGTCGTGAAACAGTTTACCGCTTGTTGTTGTTGTTAATGTTGTTGTTTTTCATTGTCGTTATCGTTATTGCTGTTGTTGTTGTTGTTGTTGTTGTTGTTGCTTGTTTTCATTGTTGTTATCATTGTTACTGTGGCTGTTTTTGCTGCTGGTGTTAGTGTTGCTAGCATTAATGTTGTGGCTGTAGTTCTTGGCATACTGAACTGTTTCAGATAAAAAAGAAAAAAAACTTATGAACCGAACAGTCGGTAGGACACCGCATTGCAATAGAGGAGTGGAAGGAAAGGTGAGCACAGGTGTCAGGTATTTCACTTAATTGCTATTTCATTGTGCGCTTATATGTAGTGTGACTTTTTCTCCCTTTTAATTGGTCGCCTTTGTTCTGATTCTCTCCCGCACGCCATCCTGTTGCTGCCGGAAACTACGGAACCGCTAATGAAATACGTTTTATATATATATATATATATATATATATATATATATATATATATATATATATATATATATATATATATATATATATATATATATATATATATATATATATATATATATATATATATATATATGAGGAGGAGGAAAGCTAGTGTTGCAAATATTCATGTAATTACTTGTAACTAAGCCTTTTTTCTTCTGGTCACATCCTGCACGAAGCGATGATCCCCAAGAGCTGCATCCCACACGAGGCACTTCAGAGTAATGGTAAGGGAATAAGACTTGTTACTAAGGCAGGACAGCGAGTGAAGAGCCGTCACTAAAAACCTGCCCTTGCAATCCGCCCTTGGCCTTGTTTAAACAGTCAGTGCACCGCACCGCCTCCTCGCCAATCATTTCCTGTCTTGGAAGTACATCCCCCCAACCATTTTCTGTCTGTGACGGTTGATAAGATTTTCAAAGGTAATATATATATATATATATATATATATATATATATATATATATATATATATATATATATATATATATATATATATATATATATATATGGGTGGGGATGTACTTCCAAGACCGGAAATGATTGGCGAGGAGGCGGTGCGGTGCACTGACTGTTTAAACAAGGCCAAGGGCGGATTGCAAGGGTAGGTTTTTAGTGACGGCTCTTCACTCGCTGTCCTGCCTTAGTAACAAGTCTTATTCCCTTACCATTACTCTGAAGTGCCTCGTGTGGGATGCAGCTCTTGGGGATCATCGCTTCGTGCAGGATGTGACCAGAAGTAAAAAAGGTTTAGTTACGAGTAATTACATGAATATTTGCAACACAAGCTTTTCTCCTCCCCCCTCCTCCTCCTCCTCCTCCTCCTCCTCCTCCTCCTCCTCCTCCTCCTCCTCCTCCTCCTCCTCCTCCTAACCTAACTTAACCTAAGCTATTTTGTGTTTATAGGATCCCGATTTACTTAGTAGTTTGATCCAGAAGGTCCGTCCACGTCACTTCAAAACATCCACTCATTCTCTCACTCCCTTGCAATGAAAGATAAATTTGACGTGCTTTGTGATTAATTTCTCTATTCATTCATAAGATTTTCTTGTGCTGAATCTTTTATTTGAATGCTTTATTACAGGTGATGGCGATTGGGATTTTTCTTTTTGCTTGGTGGTAGAGAGAGAGAGAGAGAGAGAGAGAGAGAGAGAGAGAGAGAGAGAGAGAGAGAGAGAGAGAGAGAGAGAGAGAGAGAGAGAGAATGTGTGTGTGTGTGTGTGTGTGTACGAGTATTTGCTTGCGTGCGTGCGTGTCGTTTCGCCTGAACAGTGAATCAGATTGAATGAATGAAGAAAGGAAGGAAGGAGGTGGATGCCAACACACTCTCTCTCTCTCTCTCTCTCTCTCTCTCTCTCTCTCTCTCTCTCTCTCTCTCTCTCTCTCTCTCTCTCTCTCTTTCCCTTTCCTTTTCCCTTTCTCTTTCTCTTTCTCTCCGCCATAAAATCACACCCCGTTGTCCCCCTATACACACACTGGGCTCCCGTCATACACTGCATAGATCACCCATCCCATCCCCGCGTGCCCCTTCACCTTCATGTAGAAACAAACATACCAAGAATCCTCCATTGACACCTCTTCCCCCACCGCCACCTAGCGAGACCTGTTTGTGTGGCGAGGGAAACCAAAAAGGATAGAGGGACCGGAAGAGGTGCTGGTGGTGATAGGGTTTTCGGAGGAGGGTTTGGTGCGGCTTATTTGGGTATAGGGTTTACTAGGAACAGGTTGGGGGGCATGGATTCCTGAAGCCTGGGATAGATGAGAGAGAGAGGGAGAGAGAGAGAGAGAGAGAGAGAGAGAGAGAGAGAGAGAGAGAGAGAGAGAGAGAGAGAGAGAGAGATTAATAGATGAAATGAGGAACAGCGGAGGAAGGAAGAAATAGAGATGGGTACATTAATGAGTGAAGGAAGTGAGAATGAAAGGAACGGAGATAGAGGAAAGGATGATTGCGTGTGAGAGGAAGTGGGGAGAGGGAGGGGAAGGAAGGAAGGATGGTGGTGTCAGGATATGTGCGAAACAGGAAGACGCAACGGAAAGGAATGAGGAGCGAGGAACGAGGAGAGGGAAGGTAGAGTGGGTGTCGAGAGAACCGTGTCGTTTTCAGTATCTCATTCCGGCAGTAAAGGAGAATGACTGCAAGAGAAGAAAGGAAATTACATCTTTATATTACCATCCGTACTGCATTACAAGGAGTCTGTACCGTCCCCGCCACCCGCTCCCACACACACGCACACACATCTTTCACCAGTCAAGCCTGTATCACCCCTTCCGTGTCCCGCCAAAAGCACCGGCACTAATTTACTTAGTTTCTGTAAATATTTGTGAGAGCGTTGGCTTCACGTATCATTCTCTTCGCCGATAATGCTCGGGATATTACAGTGAGTGTATGTAATTATCGGTGTGTGGATAATGCCAACTTTCTTGCGTTAGAGAAAATATGTATCTTGCAGAGAGAGAGAGAGAGAGAGAGAGAGAGAGAGAAAGAGAGAGTCACAAGCAAAGAAAAACGATTTATTTCAACGTCAGTCCTTAAAGAGGCTCAAAGTAACGCGTTATCTGTTAGGAAATATTTCATTGCATTAATGTAGCTAGCATTCATCCCTTTCTCTGGTAAACTCTGGAACTCCCTGCCTGCTTCTGTATTTCCACCTTCCTATGACTTGAATTCCTTTAAGAGGGAGGTTTCAAGACACTTATCCTTCAATTTTTGACTACCGCTTTGGACCCTTTTATGGGACTGGCATTTCAGTGGGCATTTTTTCTTTTATTGGATTTTTGTTGCCCTTGGCCAGTGTCCCTCCTACATAAAAAAAATTTCAGTTTTATTCTCAGTGAGTGCACCAAACATCAACTTCTAATTCACTCTGAAGGCGGATTTACACGGGGCTGTTTTTCCACCCGGATGCTTGCAGCCACCCGTGGCAGCCGGCAGGTTTCACCCAAAAGCATTCACACGGTCGAGAGCAGCCGCTGGCTCGCTAGTTGCTGCATCAAAACATAAACAATCAAGATGGAGTCCTCCGACAAGCTGGTTGCTATTGTTGCGATTTTGCTGTGTTTGAAGGAAAAGTTAAAGAAGAAATGATTGTGAACTCGTTCCTGGTCTGTATAATATAGCCTTGCAGTCTGTGGTGCTCATGATGCATTCCGGTACACACATGGTGGGCCGCTGGCTTTCTCAATGATGATGTAAACGAAGCAATTCCGCATCTATTTTCCAAATTTTTTTATAAATTTAGATATTTTATTTATTTATTGCATATGCTGGTACAGTCAATGGTTATTACTAAAACACTTTCCAACAATATTACTCTTATTTCCAATTTTATATTGATAGTTCTCATTTGACCCTGGCAAAATGCCGGAAAAACAGCGGATTAGACCGACAGACCGGTTTGCTGGCTGCTCCAGTAATTCAGCAAATCCCGGCTACACAATCCCGGCTGCAAGCAGTCGCGAATTACCCCGTGTAAACCCCACCTTAATGTTCGCACCTTCACCACGTAGCGGGCGAGAACGAACCGGAAGATTTTCAAGCCGCTGTGGATCCTTCTTTGACAACCAGCAATAAAGATTAACACAGTTGTTTTAACAAAGGTCGTTTAATAAGAGAGCTTGGGCCTTAATCAGTTACCTTACGCCCAGTTAGTCTAATTCGTCACACATTACCGATGGTGTGCTGAAAGAAGGAACGGGAAGGAGAAAACAAAGACAACATTGACAAATAAATAAGAAAAATCAGATGATACTAGCAGTAAAAGATGCAAAAAAAAAAGAAAAAAAATAAGGAACACTGCATTAAGACAAGTTCGGGACTGAATGTTTTATCCATGATGAGGAGATTTTTTGAGCAGGTAGCCATTAACGCCGCGGCTGATGCTCACCAAGTGGAAAGTACAAGCAAACACAGGTGTAGCAGAGTGTGTCCGTCACGCGGTCCGGGTGTAACCACCCACCCTGCTGGACGCCAGGCGCCGCTTCTTCCTCACAAGTTCCGTGTTGATGCCTCAACGGTGTGTGCACGACCTCACCATAGCTTACTTCTGTAACATTATAATGTACGGAACTTAAATCCGGCACCATCATTGCTA